>NC_079519.1:20375170-20681341 GCF_000801105.2 Raphanus sativus
CAGTTCTTCTTACATGGTTCAAAGAATACAGCCAAGTTCTGTGGAATCCTTACATGTTTGAAGTCAATGACCTATGAGGAAGGTATGTTATTATACAAAAATCATTCATATGAAAATCAAATTGTATAATAATAATTATATCTTTATATGCAAGTTCTTGCAAATGAATCAGAGTAAGATAAATCACACCGGTGATATGTATAAACTATTGAGACTATGGAAAAAGAGGTTTATGGACAAGCTTTTCAAACCTCAACAGTTAAGGATTTGTATAGACATCGAGCCATTCTCACTCCCACAAATGATGAAGTGGATAAAATAAATGATTACATGCTTTCGCAGTTGCCAGGTAACATGTTTTGTGTTTACTCTTATATTCCAGTAAATTTTTACATGTCACTAAAGTAAAGGATTTACATATGTTTCTATCTCAGTGACGTCTATACCGTAAAATCAGCACCACCGAGATTAAACACAAAAAAACACACAAAACCCAAATTCCAAACTATATATATATATACTTTCTAATATTTTCAAAAAATTGTTGATCTAACCATCTCATCCCGCGCAAGGCGCGGGTAACTACCTAGTATTGTATTATAGTACAAGTTAGCTAGAAAAAAAATGTTAAACGATTGGGTTCAAGTCTTGGCTTTGCATTTTCAGTGTAGGAATGGGCATTTCGTTTGCCCTCGTTGCTTTCCCAAACTGGGAGTGTCCTTCTTGTCGTTCTCCTATTAGTAAAATTCGTTGCTTAGCAATGGAGAAAGTTATTGAATCAGCTCTTCCATGCCCTAAAGCCAAGTTTGAATGCACCAAAATGGTAACTTATATGTATAACTTAAAAAACTAATTCAAAAGAATACTCACTCGGGCAATGCTTTTGCTGATTTCTTCTTTTGATCTATCACACAGGGAGAAATGACCAATGATGAACCTCAACCTCTATCAAATGCAGTGATTATCGTTCTCAGTGATGATTACACTGATGATGACGATGACAGTCGAGTAGAACCACATCATGATCCGGAGCAAGTGATGTGGTTCTATGAATGCCCTAAAGGACAAGTACAATGACCATTCTCTCTCAAGCAGCTCAAGGAGTGGAATAATGATAAGTACTTTGATGATATTCCAGATTTTAAAGTATGGATGAGAGGAGAGAGCATTGAATCTGCAGTGTTACTCACCACACTTCTACCTCATGTCAATACCTAACTCAAAGAAGAATAATGATGGTTTAGTTCGGTTACAGCTAATATCCTTGTCAAATCCACTTATTAACTATTGTAGTTGTTAGAAACCTTGTCAAATCCACTTATTAAGTCCACATATTTAGCCAATCGGAATTATTTTGCGTCATAATATTTCTTTTATATTAATTACTTAAATCATAATATATTTTCATATCTTTCAATTTAAAATATAAATATCAATATTTAAAAATTCTAACAAAATTTGATGAAAAAGATTACACAAGATCTTAATTATCAAAAATAATTTATAAACCCTTAAAACAAAGTTTATAATTTAGACAAGTTTTCTACAAATCTCTATAAATGATTCCTAAGCTTTTAAACCAAACACAAACCAAACTATGTAGTTTGACTTTGTTTAAAGTTTTCTTAGACACAAACAAAATATTGAATCCAAACTGGATCTAAATGTTGCATAGGAAATGAGTCTTCTTTATCCGAGAGAAGAAACCAATGTAATAGCTTTAGAGATGCCGATCAGTTTTGTCTTGATAACCGTTCATGTAGTTAAAAACCAATATAATCGTTTATGTATTCATACATAAACGAATATCGTCGTTTATGACCTTTCTCTCTGGAGTACTACATATTTTATAGTACTTAGTAATTTGTTATATGTTAATATATAAAAATTAAATTATAATATATAGATATGATAGGTACAATTTCATTAAAACATAACCAATTTATTCTTAAAAGCAAGTGGATACAATCGGGAACCAAAAAGAACAGACACGAACCAGCTCGAAAAAGATATAATGTCATTGCTGTTAATGAAGCTTATCTCAAGTCAAAATAGCTGGGAACCAAAAAAAACAGACACAATCGTTTATGTACCAAATTTGGTAACACTAACACATGTTATTATAGTAACCAAAGCAAGTAACACTAATACTAGTACAACGAGGTTTCTAGGAATTGCAACATAGTTGCATAAAGTCGTTTATCTACAAATACTTACCGAATATAAACGTTTCGTGTCTAATAAGTAAATGAACATAGTCGTTTAAGACCATTCTATCATTTGAAATATCTGGTTATGTACCAATATAAACGTTTATAATTGTTTATGTACCAAAATTGGACAAATATACTCGTTCTTGCACCCATAAATAAATGAACTTAATCGTTTAAATACATTCTATCATTTTAAATATTTGGGTATTTATAACATACCAATCATGTTTCTGTGTTGTCATACTGGTACAAGTAGTAACACAAATACATGTTATTTTAGGAATTGCAACATAAACGTGTAAAGTCGTTTACGTACGACAGCTCAACGAGCATATACGTTTCCATTTACATGATTAACGAATTTAATCGTTTAAGACTATTCTATCATTTTAAATATCTGGGTATTTATTTGCATACCATTCATGTTTAGCTAGGAACCAAAAAGAACAGACACAATCGTTTATGTACCAAAGCTAGTAACACTAACACATGTTATACTAGTATTACTAATACAACGAGGTTTCTAGGAATTGAAACATAAACGGGCTAAATCGTTTATGTACCAAAGTTAAACGAGTATATCCTTTTATAGACTTATCTGAAACGAATATAATCTTTTATTTACCAAACGCATACGAACATACTCATTTAAGTACTCTTACATAAACGAATATGGTGTAACCAAAATTCCATTGAACAAAATTATCTCAAGTCGTAATAACGAGGAAGTTTAGTCTACACATTTCATCATAAACGAGCATACAAGTTTGTGATATCAAAACAAAACGAACAAACTCCTTATTAAAGTACTGAAATGGTCTTACCTGTTTATGTATGTTTATGTCAGTTGCATACTCGAGTTTGCTTGTTTAAATTATCATATATGCCATTAACTTATCTCAATTCGATACAACCGGAAAAGAACAGACACGAACGGCCTCAAAAAAAGGAAGCTGTAGTCTACACAATTAACAACTAAAACGCGTATAACCGTTTACGACGAAAACCTAACCTCTTATGTTTGTTTAAGTCTATATCATAAACGTTCTTGTACGTTAATGATCAATATTGGGTGTTTATCTATTTTCCTAAAATCAAATTTAAAAGCGAGGGTCCACCGGAGAGTCGACCTCAGAGTGTCCACCGGAGAACTAATTACCGGCAGGTGATTCCACTCAAACAAAGGAAAGTAGTACAACAACAAGTAGAAAGCCTAAGTTAACGATATCACTACCAAAAGACGAACAAACCAAGAGGGAAAAACATCCATTTCCGACAAGTTTATTATAGTATAATAATGTCACTACTTTTAATGAAGCTAACATCATTTAATGTTAGATATTGATATATATTTTATTAATATATAATATAGAAATGGTTATTAAAAACAGAAAATGTGTGGTTTAGAATTGTTCTAGCTATAAACCATCATCGGTCTATTCAATCTGACACACTTTTTGCAGCCTGCCATGATAGAGTACTAATCTGAAGCTTTGATCATCAAGTAGGGTTATAATCGTCCACTCATGTACAAAATGGCATCTACAAGACCATTAATGTCAATCAATGTGTAGTTTGGATCTCAATTAGGTATATACAGCTAATTATCCCTTTGATAAGGGTAATGACTCGTATAAAAAGCGTATAGATTTCAATGTATTAGAAATAAAACTATATGTAGTTTTTTTATGACATAAAAGGAATGGTTTGACATGAGAGGAATGGTTTGTATAAAATTCTTATATAGTTCATGTTGATTTTCGAATTTTTAGTGCTTAGACTCTAGAGTGAGAGTTAAATCGAGAGCCATGTATTGTTTTGGTAACTTCTAATACGATCTCTCAATTTGAACAATACATTCTCTCTATAACTTATAATGCAGATCACCAAAAAAATTGGAAAGTCCCAACTGCATGATTTTTTTCAAAAACCAATTAAAACATAACTTAAACAAAAAATAACTAAAACATATTTAAATTTTTATAACCAAGTTGGAATGACAAAGAAATGGGCACTTATTGCTTGTATTCTCACGTTACCCATTGACGTTTATGTTACTATCTACATCCGGTTTTGTTATCTGGCATTCTGCCTTTTATGTATTGTTTAAAAAATAAAAGATCCATGAGTCCAGTTTGCAATTTAGTGATCAAAGGCTCGATTTGATAGTGACTGGTTTCCTCGTTATCATCCGCAAACACAGGTTTTGCGGTTGGTAAAGATTGTTAGCGATTATAATAATCACAAAAACGCTATAAACCACTTCAAACCGTTTTAAATCTCTTAAATTTAAAAGGTGGCTTCAACTAGCGTTTGAGGTTACGGACGGTTGCAAGAGGATACAAAAAAAATTTTCAAAAAAAGAAAACAATATAAAAATAAAACAAGAATATTCAATAATTTTTTTAATGAAATAACAGAAATACTAAAATATATGTATTATATTTTAATTTATATTATAAAATTTTGAAATAAGAATATTTTATCTGTGATTTAAAAAAAAAAATCAATAGTGAGGGGCATATTCATAAACAGTCATCTGCTTTAATAATATAAATAATTTAGACACAGCCTAGATTTTGATCCGCCCTTTTAAAGGGCGGTATGTTTTCTTTGACAAATTTATTTTTGTAACAAATGTGTGTCACCATAAAATGTATATCAAGTGTCTTAATGATTTTATTTAGGAGTTGTTTTTAGGTTTATGTTCGTTTTCATCTATACAAAATGTTAGTATTGTGAAATAATAATTTTTTATTGGAAACTGCATTAATAAATGAAACTTAAAATTATTTTCAGTAAAATTAAATTGTACATTTACTTGTAAAATTATACAAAGATCTAAATGAATTGTAATATTATTTAGATTAATAATGGTTATTGATATGATCCACTATATTCATAATTAGTTTTTAAATGGATACTCGAAAATATAATATATTCAAAATGTCTAATATCCATTGTGAGAATTCCTGCAAATCTAGATTTTGATCCGCCCTTAAAAATGGCGGGTATATTTTTTGTTGGAAAATTTATTTTACGTAATAAAATTATGATTTTTGATATATTTTATATTTTAAATTTTTATGAACTTTATCTTAAATTTACTTATATGACTTATTTTTTATTTTAAATATGATTAATTTTTTTAAGACTATAAATAATTCTAACCCGTAATATGATTTTATTCATTTAACCCAAAGCTAAACTTATTTTACACTGATTTTTTTTCTAATTTAAATAAAATATTTTATATCTTCAACATTCTCTGTTTTGAAAAATTCATTTGTGAATTTCAAAAAAAATTCTATAATTTTATTAAATTCAGTTTATGTGATTTAGCTTTTATTTTAAATGGAACTGTTTTTAAAGAGGTGAGATAATTTAGATCCGTATTATGATTTTGTTGATTTAATCATTTGTTATTTCAGTTTTTTTTTTAGGTTTCATTTAATAAATATTTTCAAATAATTAATAATATGAAAGATTTTTTGGAAATATATGGTGCAAACATTTAGGAAAATCGGGAGATCTTATTTCTGTTTCTATATTAGGTTGGTAACAATTAGAGAGAATATTCAATTACAGAGAATATTCAATGATCTGTTTTGAGTAAATATCCCGATAATATATGAGTTGAAAAACGATTTTGGTTATTGATATTTTTTTGCTCATGCGTATTTAAAAATTACAGGATTTTGGTTATTGAATATTGAAGGCCATTGATTCAAAATATTAAAGCCCATTTCATTGATTCAAAAATTTAAAGCCCATTTCGTTTTATTGATAGAGAGAACAAAAAGTTGGGCTGTCAATTTATATGAAGACTTTGTTGGGATTTTAGTTAGAAGATTTGATTTTAAAAAAGGAAATGAAATGAGATGTTTTGTAATTACTTAGAAAAAAGTGAGGGGCAGGTTCATAAACAGTCTTCTGCTTTAATAGTATAGACAAAAAATAACCCAACCAATCACGGTCCGCCACGTGTCTGTGGGGCCCGCGAACAGTACAAGAGACATGAGTCCCACATGGGTCCCACTTGCGGAAGAGGGGAGATGTGAAAGTTTTTTTTTAAAATGTGGGCCCCACCTGGATCCCACCGCCTAAGATCCCTCCTAAGAGGTTCCGATATTAATGCTCTAAGTAGTTACTTTGTTAGATCTAAAGGTTCTTAGAGCATGTTTATCGCAGAACCGGAAAGGGGGGTTCTTTCTTTTTTTTTTCTTTTTCATTTTTCTTTTTTTTTATCCGATTTAAAATATAAAAAATAAAAAAATAGGATAAATCAATCGTGGGCCGCCACGTGCAAGTGGAGCCCACGATCAGGAAAAAACTCAACCAATTTCGTTTCTTCCTTGGGAGACTTTTTCCTTTGGTTTTGACAATTTCGTGGGGTCCACTCCTTCTCTCCTCCCTCAAGATACCTCCAATATCCTATGATAAACCTGCTCTTAGGATCTTAATGAATTACTAGATTTTGATCCGCGCTTAAAAAGCGTGGGCTTGTTTTTGATTTATTTTAAAATATAAAAAAAAATATGAATAATAATTTTGAAATTGTTATATATTTGTTACAAAGTCGAATTATAGTGAAAAAGTGGACTATTTTAGGCTTGGCATATTATCTGATCCGAGAAACCAACCCCAAATTGACTTAAAATACAGGTTTTTTCGAACCGGATTCACGGTAAAATACATTGTGTATTTTTGGGACCCGCGGGTCACGGTTCGAGTCTGGATCAGGTCTCGGTTCGAGTTCGGGTCCTGATTGAGACCCTACCGGATACCTAAAATACCTAAAATGTTTTGTGTATATCTGAGTATTTCGAATTTTTTTTCTGTATTATGAATATTGTTTAAAGTTTTGGTTTGGTTTTATGTATAGTTTCGGGTTTTTAATAAAGTTTCAAATTTTAAAAATATATTTTGGGTATTTAGATAAAATTCTGAGTATATTTTTTGGTTCCTCAATTAGATTTCAGATAAAAAAATTGGAGAGTGATTTGGTATCTGAATAGTTTTGGGTATTTATTGGGGTTTTCGAATATTATTGAGTTTTAAGATATTTCAAATCTTTTTTTTGGTCTTAAATATCCAGAGTCAGTACATATTTTTAAAAAGTTGAAATATTTAGTTGGAATTAAATGTAGGGGTGGACAAAAAAACCGAACCGTACCGAGTTGAACCGAACCAATCGAACCAAACCGAGTCGAACTGCACCAATCGAACCGAACCAAACTAGTTATGGTTTACTTCGGTTGGAAAAATTCTAGAACCAAATTAACCAAATCGAACCGAACCAAAACCGAATCCATAAAATAACCGAAGTGCCGCTCCTATTTCCTATAATATTTATATTAGGCTTAAAGATAATAATCTAAATTAAGTAAATTACATTTTAATGTTTGGTTTTACGTTTGGTTTTACGTTTAAACACAAAGAAATTATTGATTTAGTTCAATATTGGATTTAGTTCACACAATTTATTCTTTATTTTCACCAACATGATGATTTCATGACCACGCGTTGATGTTTCAAAACATGATTTCTCTTAAAAGAACTAAACTAAGAAAATTCGATTAAACCTAACCGAAACACAAACCGAACCGAATACAAACCAAACCGAAACCCAACCGAACCAAACTAAATATTGTTTACTTCAACTTTAAAATTTATAGAACCGAATTAACCAAACCGAACCGATCCCGAATCGAACCGATAAAATAACCGAAGTGCCCACCCATGATTAAATGTCTAGGATTTAAAAGATCCAGACCCAAAATAAATCAATATGTATACGACCCCAAGACCCGAATAAATCAATCGTGGTGAGTCACGAGTCAATGAAATAGGGAAAATATGTGTTGATAATATTTATTTTCATAGCTATAATCGTTTGATCTTAAATTAGTTATAATAGTGAATTTTTACATCTAACTGTGAAGCTTTAATGTTAGCACGTGAAATATTTGTATGCTTAGAAGGGAGAATTGGAAAAAAAAGACACTTTGAACTTTTGTTTGTCCCTCTAGGACTTTTCATATTTTTGGCAATTATGGATATGTTTTACCCTTGGTTGATGGAGAAAATAGTAAACTTAACTTTAAAAAAGTATAAAAATATGAAAACTATTGGAAACATAAGTATGATAAATTATATGTTTAAATTTACTTATTTTTAAATAAGGAATCATATTTTATTTTGTTTTCTAACCTGGGTTAGAATACACAATCTGGTGCTCTATTTCATCTAGAAATCGGATATTAAACATTATACATAGTTGTATCTTGGGTATATACGGTAAACTAAACTTTCTTCTTCCTTATATCTCATCTAGAATTTGTGATGTTACAATCTAGCAACATTTCTTCAGCGTACCTGCAGCTAGATAACTATATATAGCCTCAATTATATGTTGTACCTTACGTAGTTTTTGTGTCATAGAGTCCTCTACCTTTTACGTTATGTGACGCCTAAGGAAGAATAGGTTTCCCACATTTTGTACTGTGTTATGGGTGAGTTATGATACGTATACTAGCCAAATCCGAAAAATATAGAAACTTCCATATTCGGTTATAGAAGTTTCCTAAATCTACCCTAAAAATCTCAGAGAATATTTTCTAGATATTTCACGTTTTTCTCCTCCTCCCATGATCCCCTTCTCTTCTTTCTTTGTGTTTCTCTCCTCTTCATCGACATATCTTCTCTTCTCTTTATCAATACAACATGGTTCTAATCTATGTTAAATGTAGAAGTTCCTGAAATAAATCCAGCAAATTTTGTCAAACCGTCAAATGAATCTTGTGATACAAGGAAGGATCACTGATATCTCACTATTTTTATGAGTTTTAGCATTTGTTATTAGTATATTTTAATCATTATAGGTTGCAGATGTATATATTGCATTTGTGTGTTTATTTACATTTAACAGAGGTTAAAGTGCACATTTGAAAAGTTTGAGGCGAAATTGCAAAGTTATCCTTGCAAATTACATAGTTTGTGGCCGAATTGAGAATTGTCAAGACACCGGGGACCATTCTGCAAATAAGAGGGGTCTGAAATGTTCAATTGAAATATTCAGGGTCAATTCGTGGGTTCTTTGTGCAAATCTGAAAGTGCCAGAATCAAAAATGAAAAGGAAAAAAATTCAGGGACTAAAGACGCAAATAAATGGAGTCCACCATTGTTTCTTCTCAACGAGCTTTCTGTCGATCTGCGACGCCTTCCGACGGCGAGGCTTCAAGCGACGACCAGTGGATCTCCGAGAGCACGACGAGGAGATAGAGAGGTCGTGAGCCACCGAAGACGAGAACGGAGCACGATGGAGTATCTGAGAGCACGACGTAGAAGGCGGGTACTTTTTTGTTGTTTTTTCAATATAAGATTGATAATTCTTTGTTTTAATTATATAAAGTGTGACATGATTAAGTCTCAATTATGCGGTTTTGTTACAGTGTGTACAGTATGACGAAATTTAAAATGCGTTACAACCATTTTAGGTTTGTAAATAAATTAAATAATGGTTTTATCCAGTGTTTTAAAATCCGACCCGGACCCGCGGTTGAACCAGAAAACCTGGTGACCGAAAAAATTCGGGTTGGGTTTTGTAAAAAAACCCAAAATTTAAAAACCCGCAAAAACCCACTCAAACCAACTAAAACCCAAAACCCGGTACCGGTTGAACCAGTAGATAATTTTTTTTAGTTGTATATCAAATGAAAATAAAAATATAAAAAGTTAAGTTAAGTATTCTAAATATTTATTAAACATAAAATATATACATATCCAAATTATTATTTTATGTTTTAAAGATATTTAGAAAGTAGTAACTTTAGTTTTATATATTTTTATTTTTTTATTTTATTAGCTAATATATTATTATATAATAAAACTAATTTATTTATTAATCTGCGTTCATCCGCGGTTTACCTGCGGTCGACTCAATGACTCAGTAACCCGGTAAATCGTCCGGTTCAGTGTCCGGGTCGGTTTTCAAAACATTGGTTTTATCCGAAATACTTACTTGGGCTATTATATAATTTTAAAGATTTATAATTTATATAAAATATTGCTAAACATATAAACTGGCCAATAATATTTTTGATTAAGTCTCATCCTCATGTAGAATTTCAATCTCTAATATCAACTTATTAAAATTATTACAGACTTTAATTTGTGGTATTGATATTAAAAAGTTTATGGAATTTGAATTTGATTATATAAAAACATAACCCATTTAATTAGTTAGCAAGCCCATCTAAATGTTGAAATAAACCCACAAAATCGAAAGAACATAATGCCATTAATGAATTTTTTAGTTTGTTCATATCATTAAGGACATTTTTGGAAAATTTAAAATGTTCATTAAGGGTATAATTCAAAAATGATCATGTTTTAATGGTATTGATTTGTCTTGATATTTACAAGAAATGATATCTAATCTATTAATTTAAGGTCCTATTTTTTATCTACTGTTTTAAGTTATCATTTAAATTTTAGATTCTTTCAAAAACGTTACAGTCTAATTAAATATATACTATTAAAGTACAAGCATGTTTTGGATTTTTACTCTATTTACCCCTATTAAAATGTTTTCTTTTGTATTCATTAATGACATTTTGGACATTCTGCATTGGTTTCTTTTTTAATTATTTTTTGGTTTGTCATTAATCACCGATTTCCTAATTTAATTTCGGCCTGCGATTATTTCTTTGTTTGATACTGCATCGATTATTTCCATGTTTGATACTGTTATTAACCACCGGTTTTCTAATTCTAAAATTATTAATTTTGACAACAATCATTATCATTTAGAACGATTTTGAAAAATATAAATATATTTTAAACAAATTTCCAACTTATGATCACCGAATTTGTCTTATCATTTAGAAAAAATCACAATATTAAAAATATCGGGTTACAAACCGGTAATTCGTTCAACCGCAGGTCGAGTCGGGTTTCAAAACACCGATCAAAACTATAAAACTGTTATATTGATTTATATTTAAAATATCTAATTCAAAATTAAAAACCTAAAAATAAATGTACAATATAGTTTTAGCCGAACATAAACCCAGATATAAAACACATATATGAGACGGGTTATATAAATGCATATACAAGACGGATTATATAAATGTGATTATATAAAATTTTCACCAAACATAAACCCGCGCTTTGAAAACGCGGGTCAAAATCTAGTGTTACTTATATAAATATCATAAACTTACTTAAACTAAACCGTCTGGTGTCATAACACTAAACCAGCGCTTCATCTACTAAACCAAAGCCATTAAATTGCAACTGGACCTTATCAATGCACGCCTAATTATAGTATACAATGATTCTAGATGGACGGGTGTATATTAAACCATATACGTAATATTTTTGTATAAATATAAAATTCTTAGCATATGTTTAACTGTATATCTACAACTATATATTATTTTTTTATTTATTTCAAAACTCACGAGAATATACTATTTATAGTGATTATATACAAACTATAGTAGTATATAAAATCTTTAACTCATATGATATTTATAAAATATACTATTAGAAATTTAATAATTCCTTAAATATATTAATAAAAATAAGTTTTAACTATAAAATTTTAATTTCTTAGTTATGAAAAATATGTTGAGAAAAATTTAAAAAATCTTACCAAAATCCAAAATATATAATTTAGTAACAAAAAATCCAAAATCATATAATTTTTCAAATTCAAAAATAGTTGTATTATTTCCCAAATTTCTCCCGACCAAATATACAAATTTCAAAATAAAGATTGCAAACTCAAAATGATAATAGTCCAAATTTTGCAAAAGATAAAGTTATATGTGCTAAAATATATTTTTTATAATGAAACACAAAAAAATATGTGGTAACATTTAATAACTTTTAATATATGAATTTATTCTATCGTATTCAAAATAATATTAATATGTAGTAGTAATTAATAACAAGGTAAAATGTATGAACAAATTACTATATATTAATAATATAGAGTAAAAATATAAATAATAAGATTATAAAATTATATAATATGTAACACTAAATTGTAAATCATATATTTTAAAAATTTACGATAATATCTAAAATTATATATTTTTGATATATTCTATCGGCTGATTCAATCAGTCTTGAAGAACGCACTTAATGTTACAGAGTAGATTGACTACCACACACTTGGCTAACCCAAATTTGGAATGTCTTCCAACTAATACAAAAGAATGGATCAATTGTCTATTACAGCCCACCATGTTAACTACTTGAGAAATACTTGGGTTCACCCCTAGAGTGAACCTTTAGGTTCACCCAACCAATAGAATTTTGTTATTTCATATTCAATATCTTTTAAAAAAGGAAACAAAATATTGTCAAATTTTATTATATTTTTAAAATACAAAATAAATATAAAATAATAGTAGTCGCAAAAAAAGATTTTATATTTAAAATACCATCAGCAAAACACTAAACCCTAAACTCTAAACCCTAAATCATAAACTTTAAATCCATGGTAAACCCTTGGATAAATTCTAAATCTTTGGATTTTTTTAAAATAATATTTTTTAACACAATCAACAAAACACTAAACCCTAAATCTTAAATACTAAACCCTAAACCCTAAACCCTTGGATAAATCATAAACCCTTGGATAAATCCTAAACCGTAAGATTTAGAATTTATCCAACCATTTTGGATTTACCAAGGGTTTAGGGTTTACCCAAGGGTTTAGGGTTTAGGATTTAGGGTTTAGTGTTTGGCTGACAGTATTAAAAATATATATTTTTAAAATGTATTTTTGTTTGCAATTAATATTAATTTTTATTTTTTAGTTTAAAAATATTAATATAATTTGATAATATTTTGTTTCCTTTTTTTAAAAGATACTGAATATGAAATAACGAAATTCTATTGGTTGGGTGAACCTAAAGGTTCACTCTAGGGGTGAACCCAAGAATTTCTCTACTTGGGTCGAATTTCAAATCTAAACGGATCATATAGTGATAATTTGATTCCCAGGAGAATTCGAACCCAAAACTGATGTGTATATACACCAAACTCCAAAAATTACCATTAAACTGCCAATTTTAATACCTAAAATATATATATCCGCACGGACGTGCGGGTTATAATCTAGTTTATATTTATGATTAAAATTTAATTATTTTAATATATCCCTTAATCATTTAAATTAACCTAACAAAAAATCTTTCAATTATTTTCCGGTTCAATTTTGGCACATTATTTCAATATAATATATATATATATTGTGATTTTGTTAAGATATGTTGTGATCATATCTAGATTTAATTTCTTATTTTGTTGATAAAATTTGTATTTACTTCTTTAATTAAACCAGACTAACGTGTTCATAACAAGATATAATTATTTTTCAAACCACTTTAATCAAAAAATCGAATTGCATGTTTGGTTTTACATCGACTAACATGTTTTTAAAATTTAAACGATTTATTCTATTAAAACTGAAGTACAAATAAGATTTACCCTTGATTTGCTTTGATATTTACAATCAATGACATTCATATTTATGATTAACAGTTTAATTATTTTACTATATACCTTAATCATTTAAATTAAGTGAACAAAAAAGATCATCCAATTATTTTCCGGTTCAATTTTGGCACATTATTTAAATATTCTATATATTGTGATTTCGTTAAGATATGTTGTGATCATATTTAACTTTAATATCCAATTCCTACACAAAAAACTTTAATTTCAAATTTTGTTAGTAAAAAATATATTTACTTCTTTAATTAAACCAGACTAACATGTTCAAAATAAGATATAATTATTGTTCAAACCACTTTAATCAAAAACCATATTGCATACTTGGCGTTACATTGACTAACATGTTTTAAGAATTTAAATTATCTAATTATATTAAAACATTTTCACATTTACTTTTAATACTCACATTTCTAAAAATACATATAAAAATATCTCAACATAATCAACCCCAGCTTATATTTAATTAGTGAAACCTTTTTAATATGTTATAACACAGATTTAAACATAACATAGCAAGATTATATATATATATATGTATTTTTATTAAAATTTATTTTTCAAAAGTCCAAACAATTAATATATTTGGTAATTTAATATTAATATTCATAAATTTTAGATGAAATTAAACATATTAAAATGTAAATAATTGAAAAGAAATTAGGCATAACACTAGTCAAAATTCTTCTCAAAACATAAAATGTTAAACATTTAAAAATAGCTAAAATAGACCAGACACATAAATGTAAACATATATATATATATTTTTACGCTGATTTATTATGATATCTATACTATTAAAAGGGAAGCAGTCTTGAAAAGTCGACTTATACAAGTTGTTTTGGACCCTTTCATTTTTTTTAGTCCAACCTATTACATATAACAAAATCTTATAACTAACCTTTTTTTTTGTCATCAAACACACAGACTCATATAGATTCTGCGGACCAAACTGGGAACTCTGCATCCATGTGAATAACGAAAGACGATTGTTGTCTGGCACTGCGCGCTAGACGATATGTTTAAACTCACGGGAGATTGGTTGCAAACTGGGAACTCTGCATCCATGTAAATCTACTTTTAATACTCACATTTCTATTTTATAGCAACTTAATAAAATTCTCCTTCATTTAAATAAAGCATATTACTGTTATTGACTTTAAATGTTACTATAATCTAAACCGTTGACTTCTAACATTTAAATATGTGCGTAAAACAATTTGTATAAACCACTGTTTCTATTACTAATGTTTATATAATATTTTTGTATCGAATGATGGTGTGGAATTAATTTAAAACAACATTGTACCTCATCTATACTATTAAAAGAGAATCACTACCAAAAACTTTACTTAAAAAAATTGTTGAATTCTTTCACTAACTAATTATTTTTCGTCCAATTATTTGAAAAATTGATTTGCGGATGCGGCTTATGAGTTTTTTTATGCGGGCTTAGTATCAGTTGGTGGATTTTGGATCGTAGCTACCCGTCGACCCGCAAATTATTTAAAAAATAAAAATTAAAAAAGTAAATACTTTTTTTAAATACAAGAATTTAAAAATAATAATTTAGAATTTAAGTCATGTACAAAATTTTTATTATAAATATATTTTTATAGTAATTAAATTAAATAATGATTTTTAAAATATGTATATAACCCACTGATAACCATAAAATTAAGCTGAGCAGATGCATGTACAATATTATTTGGTTGCAGGTTGTGCGGCTCATATTTTTAACCAAAACAAAGTTGAAAATCCGCGGGTTGGCGGGTCAGCGGGGCGAGTTCGACACGCAACTCAGCCTTAACTGTGCGTATACCGGATGGATTTTTAAATTACAATATATTTTGATCTAAATTTATACACAAATATGATTACAAAAATACAAATATAATCAGAAAGAAAAACAAATATAAAAAACTAAATTTAAAATAAAAGAATATACCCGCCCTTTTAAGAGCGGATCAAAATCTAGTTACAATTATGATATGAGAAAGATTACATAGACGATTCGACAACCATCAATACTACCTGTCTTATGAGATCTACGCCTAACTGCATCACCTGAGCTGTCCTATGAAGATCTACGACTGACCAGATTAATTTGCACCATGTTGTAGATCTCTTGTAAGCCTTTCTTCCGTAATCTCCATAATTGTTTAATAAACTGCTTTCTCCGGGACTTGAAACCTGGATTTATCTGCAAGACACTGTATAGCCTGGAGTTCGAACCCCAAACCTGAGTGTAGAAACCTTTAAACCTTAACCACTAGGCTACTGTGCTTCCACAACATATATATATATATATATATATATATATATATATATATATATATACAAACCTCAAAACCACATAAAAATTCCATGCTTAAAAACGTGGATCAAAATTTAATTTTAATTAAAATTGCAGTATATAATATATAAGACTTTTTATACACTATGCAAAATAGTTAGAATCTGTATTTTATTACTTTTATAGAACTAACTATAGCTTATAGGGTTTATAATACTAGTAACATCATTTTAAGTTCTAAGTTTTTATAAAGAAGAAAAATCTGTAGAAGTATTTTTAATAGTAATTTATTTTTATATAAATAATTATTAACATTATTTCATAATTGTAAGTGTCGTTTGTGCTTTACCTATTCAGGTCTGTGGGCTAAGGAACTTAAGCATGGGCCGAGTAGTATTGTGTCGAGGCCCAGGAGAAGCTTTGGTTGAATGCATCAGCCCAAGATCTTATACGCAGAGTTTTGACAGTCACACTTGAGAGTGTGTTTGCAACAGTCGACGAAGAGCGTCATGTGCAGTCAGTTACAGAGTAGTGAGCTGGCACACAAGTTGCAGGATCAGTCAAAGGAATAAAGCTCGCATAAGAGGAGAAAGGAAACAAGGGTATCTTACGGGAAAAGTGCTATATTCACATAGGGATCTCAGAGGGTGAGAGAAACACGTGAGAAGGGGTGTGAGATCATCTTGTTCGTCGTGTATCTGATCTTTGATTCTGGGTGAGTGACGTGAGTACTTGGTGAGAGGTGTGAGCTTGGGTGAGTGATTCCTAAAGCTTGTAAACGGTTTCCTTTCTCCCGAGACGTACCAAGGATTCGTTAATATCCTTGGGAACTCGTATATCTCCTGTGTCTCTGTTTTTCGATTTACTCTGCAAACGTACACAAACAACTTAATCAACTCAAGCTAAAGAATGGATTAATCTAGACAATACAAACGTTTAAACCACTACAAGTGGTATCAGAGCCAGGATCTCTGGTTCAGGGAGTTTCAGATCTGTGGTGATCGGGTTTTTCATTCATAGATCTGATCAGGTTGAGGAATCTCTCACTGATCATACATGTGTTTAGATCATCAGTTTCAGATCTGAACATCTGTGTGGTTTTCTCTGGTTATCTTGGATTATCTGGATTTTTCTATTTGGTTATCTGGGATTCTGGTTTTCTGTTTGTCGCTTGAAGGTTGCTGTTGGTGTGATCTATCCTATTGCTGTGGGTTATCTATATCAGTGATTTCTCAGGTTCTGATCAAGCTTGAGTTGGCTCGTTATGGAACCTACACGCGCTAGGTTTGAGGTGGAGAAGTTCGATGGAGAAGGAGATTTTGCGTTGTGGAAACACAAGTTCCTAGCTCAACTGGAGATACTGGGGTTAGATTCAGTTCTACAGCCAGAAGTTCTGGATCCTAAAGGCAAGGCTATAGATGATGGTGATTCTGACTTGAAAGACAAACAAGATCCTAAGCGTTTGGAGAAGGATAGGAGGGTGAGGAACTTATTGAGTATGAGTCTTGGTGACATGGTCTTACGGAAGGTTATCAAGTCTAAAACTGCTATTGAGATGTGGACGGCTCTAGAGTCTACATATCAGATCAAGTCACTTCCTAACAGATTTTATCTCAAGCAACGATTCTACAGTTACAAGATGGAAGAGGATAAGAACCTGGATAAGAATCTGGATGTCTTCACCAAATTGGTATCTGATCTTGCGAGTCTCTGATGTTGAGCTGAGTGAAGAGGATCAAGCTGTTATTCTTCTTAACAGTTTACCTAAAAGGTTTGAACCATTAGTTCACACCTTGAAGTATGGAAGAGATCAAGATACTATTACGCTAAAAGAAATCACAAGAGCTGCTTACTCTATTGAACTCGATATGAAGGCAAAAGGCAGTCTTGGATCCTCAAGTGCTAATGGTGAAGGTCTCTATACACAGTCAAGAGGGCGATCTGAAAAGAAAACAACATCAAAGCCTAAGTCAAACAACAGTCGGAGCAAGTCAAGGCCTAAATTCAAGAAAACATGTTGGGTGTGTGGCTCTGAAGGTCATTTCAAACGTGACTGTCCTAAGAGGAATAGTCAAAGCAATACAGTAAAAGCTGAAGCTAGTATCGCTAAAGCTCAAGACTATGAGCCAGTCATGTTAACAGCCTCTGGTAATAATAATCGAGAAGGTTGGGTCTTGGATTCAGGGTGTTCTTATCACATGACTTTCAGAAAGGATTTGATGTTTGATGTCGAGGAGTTTGATGGTGGGAAGATCTTGATGGGAAACGATACGTTCTGTGAAATATCGGCTATTGGCAAAGTAAAATTTGTCAACTACAACAACACTGAGTTTATACTGACTGGAGTGAGGTATTCTGAGACAGCAAGAAGAAATTTAATTTCTTTGGGACAGTTAGAGACTCTGGGTTGTTGGTTTCAGTCTAAGGAGTATAGACTAAAGGTTTTCAAAGGTGACTCGGAAGTATTGGCTGCAGACTATAAAGATACTCTCTATTTTCTAGATGGAGTTCCAGTAGAAGGTGAAGTGAATTTAAGTGTCAAGAATATGGATTCTACTACTTTATGGCACAGTCGTTTGGGTCACATGAGTGTCAAGGGGATGCAGTGTTTGGTCAAGAAGGGTTTTCTAAGTGGAGTTGAAATTTGTGAAAATGAGAGTTGTGAACACTGTATTCTCGGGAAGTTTCACAAGATTTCATTCAAGAAGGGTAAACATAACTCAGAAGAACCACTTGCTTACGTGCATTCAGACTTGTGGGAATCTCCTAACGTGACTCCTAGTTTATCTAGGTGTCAATACTACATTTCTTTTGTGGATGATTTCTCGAGAAAGATTTGGCTATATTTTCTGAAGACTAAGGATGAGGCTTTCTCAAAATTTGTTGAGTGGATTGCTCTAGTTGAGAATCAGAGTGGTAAACGCCTAAAAGCTTTAAGGACAGACAATGGTCTAGAATATTGTAACAAGACATTCGATGATTTTTGCAAAAGCAAAGGTATTTTAAGACACAAGACATGTCCTTATACTCCTCAGCAAAACGGAGTTGCTGAGAGGCTAAACCGGACAATTTTGGAGAAGGTTCGAAGTCTACTAAGTGAAACGGGTCTTGGTTAAGAGTTCTGGGCTGAAGCTTCATCAACAGTGGCTTATATGATCAACAGGACACCGTCTATTCCGTTAGAGTTAAAGGTGCCTGAAGAAGTTTGGACAGGAAGAGCCCCTGAGTATGATCACATGAGACGTTTTGGTTGCCTAGTTTACTATCATGTGAATCAAGGGAAGTTGAAGCCAAGAGCTAAGAAAGGTGTGTTCATGGGATATCCTCAGGGTGTGAAGGGATACCGAATCTGGAATCTAGAAGAAAAGAAAATTGTTATCAGTAGAAATGTCTCGTTCTATGAAGATGTTGTGTATAAGGAGATTGAAGAATCTACAGACAGTTCAAAGAACAAGAAGAGGGTTTCTTTTATTCTACCAGAAGAAGAAGGTTCTAATGAACATATCGGGACTTCAGTTGAAGGTGGAGTTTCTTCACAAAAAGGATCAGAAAGTGAGTCTGACTCAGAAGATGCTCCTAAAGACCTGAAGAATTATATGCTGGCTAGAGACAGGACAAGAAGAAGTATAAAACCTCCAAGCAGGTTTGATGATGCTGATGTTGCAGCTTATGGTCTTGTCATGTCTGAGCTAATTGAAGAAAATGAGCCATTGACTTATGGAGAAGCTATACATGGAAAAGATGGAAAGAAATGGGGAAAAGCATCAGATGATGAAATTCATTCATTAAAACCACACTTGGGATCTAATTGAAAGACCTGAGGGAGAAAGAGTCATTGGCTGCAAATGGATTTATAAAATCAAGCCTGGTATTCCTGGTTTAGAAGATCGACGTTTCAAGGGCAGAGTCGTGGCAAAAGGGTATTCTCAAGTAGAGGGAATAGCCTATCATGAAGTCTTTTCTCCTGTAGTGAAGCATGTCACTATTCGGATTCTTCTATCTATGGTAGTGCATCAGAATTTGGAGTTGGAACAGTTGGATGTAAAAACAGCGTTTCTACATAGAAATTTAGAAGAAAGAATTCTGATGGAGCAGCCGGAAGGATATAAGAAAGGAAAACAAAGTTTGTTTATTGAGGAAGTCGATCTATGGATTAAAACAATCCCCTAGACAGTGGAACAGAAGGTTTGATGAGTTTATGAAGGCACAAGGTTTCGAAAGGAGCTTATATGACTCATGTGCGTATTTTAAGACTTATGGGAGCAGCGACATTATCTATCTACTGTTATACGTAGATGATATGTTGGTTTCTGCGAAAGATGTAAAGGAAGTTCAGAAGCTGAAGGATTTGTTGAGTAGTGAGTTTGAAATGAAGGACTTAGGTCCAGCTAAACGGATTCTTGGAATGGATATTCATCGTGACAGAGAGAAGGGTATTCTAACTTTATCTCAGGAAGGCTATTTGTGTAAAGTTCTAAGAAATTTTATGATGGAAGAATCGAAGCCTGTATCTACTCCTATGGGTTCTCATTTCAAACTATCTAGTTCTAAAGCTGAGATGAGATCTGAACTACAAGAAGCTATGGAGAGTGTACCTTATTCAAGTGCAGTAGGCAGTCTGATGTACTCGATGATTGGTACTCGTCCGGACATAGCTTATGGGGTTGGTCTTGTCAGTCGCTTCATGAGTGCTCCTGGACAAGATCATTGGAATGCAGTTAAATGGTTAATGAGGTACGTTAGAGGTACTACAAATATGGCTTTAACGTTCAAGAAAGAAGATAATTTTGAAGTTAAAGGGTACTGTGATAGCGACTACGCATCTGACCTGGATCGTAGAAGGTCTATCACAGGTTATATCTTCAAAGTCGGTGGAAACACGGTGAGCTGGCGATCTGGACTTCAACACATTGTAGCTCTCTCTACAACAGAAGCAGAGTATATGGCTTTAGTGGAAGCTACGAAAGAAGCTTTATGGCTAAAGGGAATTACCGCAGAGTTCGGATTTGAACAGAAGAAAGCTGAGATCTTCTGTGATTCGCAAAGCGCAATTTGTCTTGCTCGGAATAGCGTCTTCCACGAAAGGACGAAGCACATCGATGTGAGGCTTCACTTCATCAGAGACGTCGTCGCTGATGGATCGATTGTGATTTCGAAGATTGGTACAGCTGAGAATCCAGCTGATATTCTTACGAAGAATGTACCGGTGAAGAAGTTTGAAGAAGGACGGAGCCAGATGAGAGTTCTCATCTGCAACAACTAGATCGATTTGATCTAGGGTTGTCTTCCGACAAGGTTAGAGTTGGAAGGGAAGGCGGAGTTGTCTTCGGGAGTTTGGTCTGCATAGGAAAAGCAAGGTGGAGATTTGTCGTTTGTGCTTTACCTAATTCAGGTCTGTGGGCTAAGGAACTTAAGCATGGGCCGAGTAGTATTGTGTCGAGGCCCAGGAGAAGCTTTGGTTGAATGCATCAGCCCAAGATCTTATACGCAGAGTTTTGACAGTCACACTTGAGAGTGTGTTTGCAACAGTCGACGAAGAGCGTCATGTGCAGTCAGTTACAGAGTAGTGAGCTGGCACACAAGTTGCAGGATCAGTCAAAGGAATAAAGCTCGTATAAGAGGAGAAAGGAAACAAGGGTATCTTACGGGAAAAAGTGTTATATTCACATAGGGATCTGAGAGGGTGAGAGAAACACGTGAGAAGGGGTGTGAGATCATCTTGTTCGTCGTGTATCTGATCTTTGATTCTGGGTGAGTAACGTGAGTACTTGGTGAGAGGTGTGAGCTTGGGTGAGTGATTCCTAAAGCTTGTAAACGGTTTCCTTTCTCCCGAGACGTACCAAGGATTCGTTAATATCCTTGGGAACTCGTATCTCCTGTGTCTCTGTTTTTCGATTTACTCTGCAAACGTACACAAACAACTTAATCAACTCAAGCTAAAGAATGGATTAATCTAGAAAATACAAACGTTTAAACCACTACAGTAAGAGTATTGACCCTGGTAAAAAAATATTTCTAGTCCCTTCAGTGATGATCAACTCTAGTAAATAATTCCGGCAAAACAATGTCCACATATCATGATTGGATTGATAAGTCACATAATAACTTGTCTTTATAAGTGTTTCTGGTAGGAGAAACACACGTTGGATTAGACACCTAAGTTTAGCAAATATGGCATGAAATCATCCTTAATGTTTTTTTTTAAAACGAAGCTATAATAAAAGAGAATCTTTCTCTTCTTCTCTTTTATAAAGTCTTTTTCTTTTAAATTGTTTTTAATTCCGAAGAAAGGCACAATAATAAACCCTAAATAAAAGTTCCTCCTTTAAGCAGCTCCTGCCTCCTCCTCCTCCTTTGTTTTTTTGGCTCCGATTCTCATTCAGCCGCCGCGACTGACTGAATCAATCATGAGGGGACTCAAACGCGCCGCTGTTTCCGAATCTTTTTCCGAACCCAACCAATCTCCCGTGAGTTTTTCTCAGATTGAATCTCGTTAAGATCCACTTTCGAGTAGATTTTGGGTTTAGGAGCATAAAGATTGGAACCTTTTTTTCGTTTAATTATTGAATAAAGTCGGAATCTTTTAGTGCGAATAGTTGTGGGTATTGTACTTACTTCTTTAGTTTTTCGATTTTGAGTTTTATGCATTACTGACACAATTTGAATTTGATTATGTGCCCTCAACACATTCACTGGAGAGCTGCTTTAGTTTTACTTTACTTGAGAGCTAATTTTTGAAAGAGAAACTGCAGTTTAAGAACGCAAAACCAGTGGAAGGATCCAAGAATGTGTCATCATTGGATAAACAGAGGGCTGAGCTAGCTAGGAAGCATGTGACAGCTCTTAATAACCAATTTGTAAGGTGAACAGAGATACCCTTTACTCTCTCTCTGTCCTGTTTTTTTTTTCTTTTGGGGTCTTCTATTCAGTTTTATGAAACATGCTTTATATCTATTTTGTTTTGCTTCAATGTGAAAACAGTTGGGTGCAAATACAGCTGAAGAACCATCCTGATGAACTTTGGGAAGATGGTATGAATGATTACATTAGCCATGCTTCCACCATTCTGGTAATATTCTCTAACTCTTGAGAATATATTTGGTTTGATTTATCCTGAATTTATAGGCTTCTTTTTCTCCAATGAATATAGCCTTCATTAGGATGGTTTTGTTTTGTCCACTCACGAATGCTCATTTTCTGCTATGTCTTCTGTTTCGATGTCCATAAGGATAAAGTAGCTAAACTCTTTGAGTTACTTACTTGCTTGTTTTCTGGTAAACCCTTTATTTTGTTCACATGTCTCTCTTTCATGCCGATCTCTCTTACAGGAAAAATTTAAAGATGTTGTCAACTGGCTAAAAGAAAATAAGGGAAAGGGGGAGAATGCATCCCCTGAATCTCGTGGACCAGAGAAGAAACTAGTGGCTGATGTCAAGAATAGCGACGTTATATCAGTTTCAAATAACAGCTTGTTTACTTCAAACAATCAACCTGGGCTCTTCTCAACCAATCAATCTTCCAGTTTTGCTACTAGTCAACAGTCTGGTTCGTTTTCAAGCCAGCCTGGAGTATTCTCCAGCAGTCCATTTGGTTTAGCATCAAATAGCCAAACAGGATCTCTTAGCAGTGGCCAGTTTGGCTTAGCATCCAATAGCCAAACCGGATCTTTAGGCAGTGGCCAGTTTGGCTTAGCATCCAATAGCCAAACCGGATCTTTTAGCAGTGGCCAGTTTGGTTTAGCATCCAATAGCCAGACTGGATCTTTTAGCAGTGGTCAGTTTGGTTTAGCCAAGAGCAGCCCACCTAGCCTGTTTTCCAGCAGTCAAGCAGGAGGAATCTCCAATAGTCAACCTTCTTTCTCATTTTCTAATAACCAGAACCCTTTTTCATCTGGAGGTATCTACTTTCCCATTAGTAAAATACATTTTTTGGGACTTTTCATTGATATGCTTTGTAGTAGCACATTACTTTATCTGAGAGACCTAACTTTTTACTTTCTTTGTTTGCGGGTATTAGTTACTCCAGTTTCCATACCGGCAAAGCGAGAATCTCCAGATGATGCAGAGGCTGGTAAGTTTTTGCCACTGCAAAACTTATTTGAAACCACTATTGTCATCTATTTAAATATCTATTTTCCAAAGTTCAACTTACAAAATTCGAGGCGTAATGGGATTGTAAAGATCGGATTCTTTTGACTTTGCAGAAGATGAACCACCTCAACCGAGCAGCCCGTCTGTCAAAAAGACCGAAGAGAAGGGTGTTACTGTGGTTCATGAAGTTAAATGCAAGCTTTATGTCAAGGTATGCGTTATCTTTCTACTGGATCAAAATCATCAACATTTCTTCCCTTTTTCAGTAGCAGCACTCATTATACTGATACAGATACTTTGCTGTTGTTCATAAATGTAAGTCTAGTTATGTAATATGTATTACCATGACGAGAATTTAGCAACACGATGGAACCATTAGGGTTATAGTACTTGTGAAGTAGTGTCATCTCTCTTTCTCTATTGTACTTACTTTGATGTTCTGTTGTTGCTGATGACTGTAGTAACTTGTTGTAACCTGTGTGTCAATGTAGTCAAATGACCCAACAGATAAAGGTGCATGGAAAGATAAAGGAACAGGAAATCTCTACATAAAATGCAAAGAAGGGGTCGACAAGGGGACAAAAGAATCTAAACCCACAATTCTTGTCAGAAATGATGTATGATTCTGTACACACAAAACACTTCACATCCAACCTGGTATACAGATCCTAAACCCTTTTTTCTTGCCAGGTGGGGAAACTTCTTCTGAATGCTTTACTGTACACTGGAATCAAGACTAGCGCACAGAAGAACGCACTTGTTGCAATATTCCATTCATCGGTATACCGCTTAAGCTTTGACTTTAGTGTTTTCATGGTGGTTTCGTTGATTTTATCTATCTGCAACAGGAGGATTCCAACGAGAATGTAACACCTAGAACCTTTCTGATAAGGACAAAGACAGCCGAGGCTAGGGATAAGTTAGCAACAGCCATACAAGAATACGCACCTTCTTCATGAAAATGCCGAAACACTTGTTAATTTCTTATTGAGCCATCCACTCTATTTTTGTCTCCCTTGTTCTGTAATATTAGGAAGGCTCTTGAGAGTAACCTAAGGCTTTGATTAAAGTCATACTCATTGTTGTATGATTGAGAGGAGTGCCAAATTTATTCTGTAGCCTAATAGAGAATGTTGTGTGACAGTCTTTGTAACTTAAAAACTCAGAAACAATAAATCGTTCCTTTCTATATATTAATCTGAATTTGCTACGATTAACGCAAAGAAGCAGAGCGACTACTACAACATTACATTACTAAATTTATACAAAATGATAGGGAAATAATAAAGGATCAGTGAAGTACTGATCCATACCTAACACTCTCCGGTTTGCTTCTGTGATTTATGAATAACGAAATGATCCACTACTTTCACGGTAGCAACAGGGTCTTGTTGCGCTGATGACGCACACCATTTACTTGGAAACTTTCTCTTATGGCTCATCACCGCACTCTGTTTCGGCTCTGCGTCCCAATCTTTGTCCACGTTCCAGTCTTTTGGCACCTGAAATCACATCATATACACAATCCTCTTGTTAAAGTTCCACAAAGATGCATTTGACAACTAACTAAACCAACAACAACAGTGACAAGATCAATAGAATCATTACTATCAATCCTCTTTTCTTACCTTATCAACGGCAAGAGTAAATACTTCAATGTCTTTATTCTTTTTGATGTGGAAACGGGTGAAAGATTTGTAGTTGGCAATACGGAGGGAAGAGAAAGCTTCATCGAAGTGAATGTGTAGCCAGTTGATGCAGATATACAAGTAGCTTCCAAACACCAAAGACACCACAGGTGTTGAAAAGACCCAGAAGTAAAGGAAGACAGAAGCATAATAAATAACAGCTCCGCTTCTCGAGAGTGATTCCATTCCTTCTTTGCAAATGTTGGCCCGGGTAACCGCCATCACCTAACGTTAAAACCACTCAGGTCAGCGTTTATCGATATAGACACAAAAGCACAGCACATTAATTACCTCGGGAACATCAAATGCTGACATAAGATACTTGATGCATGCGGGATAAAGGCCAAACGTCCATTGTTCGATACGTGCTCGAAGGCCAGTAGGGTCCGGGAAATGCTCGCTTTCCACTGATTTGTACCACTGATACAATGTATGATACCCTGTGTGAACAGAAATGTCATAAAACAAACCAATGGCTAAATCACAGAGTCACTTATTATCCATTGGTCTCGATGAGATTGTAATGGAATGGAAACTGACCAGAATTTGCAAGGAGGTTGTGTTGAACACAGATTTCTATGCCTAGTTCTAGCATCAACATGAGAATCAGAGCTGCCATCAGGTGAGCAGCAACATGAAGAACTCCAATCATCACCCTTCTCTTCCGAGATAATTTTGAAGGCACAAATATGATTGCAGAGATCAGCAAAACCAGTACACCCGTAAAAGACACGTAAGATTGTTCCATCACATAAATAAATGCGCTCCAAACTGTGCCTAAGAAACTCTCCAGGTGACCAGAAAACGAATCACCTCGTAGGATGTGGGCTAGCTTACACTGAAACCACATGATAAACGAAAAGGAATGAGATAACAATTTTCTTGTGAGCAAGATAGGTCTCACGAGGTAATACAATCTACATCTGTGCAACAAAAAAAAATCACATAAACACCAGCTCAGCTTCGCTATCTATAACTGGATGTTCTGCACTGGTTAGATAAGACAATCGAGCTTAAAACGCACCTGAGGGAACAATGAAAAAACCAAGATAAAGTATATGATGCCACCAATGATATCAAACTGCCAGTTCTTTTTCCGGAACTTCAAAATATTTCCCAAAGCAATCTGCCAGCAGCAGAAAACACCATGTAACATCAGAGTGCATAGACAGGAAAAGGGAAGTTAGTGATAAGAGACTGGAGAAAGAAAATTTTACCTTGCTTGAATCATGAAAAGAAGGGTAGGCAGCCTCGCTTACATACGAAGCCCCATAGAACTTAGAAAATTTGCTGAACACATGGGTGGGATGAAGAAAAGCTCCTCCACAGCCATTTACAAGAAGATGTTGGACATGGGCAGGTCCATCTGATTGAGTACATGAATGTCGCATATAATGATGCAAATCCCCTGCCATTCTAAGTTTACATCTGTGTTTCAAAACATCGCAGATCAGATGCCTCACGTTCTTCCCTGTATCGCTGCTCCAGTACCAATCAAGAAGCCAGCTGGGTTCATGCGTGATAATGATCACTGCATCATCCTCCTTAACCTGAATGGGAAACTGTTTATGTTTATTCTACTTAAGCAACATAATGAAAAAATGAGTCATATGAAAAGACTAGCCACTAAAATATAAGCCTAAACCACTTGTTAGGATTACTTCAGAAACTAAAGACACCGCGAACTTACTAAGACGTAATAGAAAAAGTAGAACTCGAGTAGGAACAGAAAATATAACACAGCGTCAACAAATCTACAGAGCTTAGGGAAAAAATGATACACATATTACCTTCTCCTTGGCCAATTCAGAAAAAAATTTAAACTGGTCGACATCAATATCACCATGAAGTGCAAGATCCAAACCAAACACCCACCACCCCTCAGGTAGCTGCAGGGCAAAATAGCTTTTCTTCTGGGGCATAAACCAGCCGCCTAACCAACTCTTATGGCATATGTACCTCATAAATGTATTAAGTCCGTCAAACCAGTCTGCGGTAAAATAAACAATAACTCTTATCGTCAGAGGAAATGGCAGAAGAAACCAAAATAAGTATGTGAAAACTTATTTAAAGGTAAAATGAGGGTGGGACCTAGAACTCACCATGGTTTCCTGGGATGAGAAAACATTGAGGACCATCATAATCCTTTAGATCTTTCACTCCCTCAGGTAATTCAGGCTTGTCAACAGCAATAGAGTCATTTTTATACCAATGGGGAGGCTGGAGCGCATACTCAAAAGGACAAAAGAGACGCTTTTCATATGTAAACTCTGATGGGTTGGGGTATCTGGGGCATATCAGTAAAACACATCCACGGTTACAATCAGAACTATGTAAGACTAGAGATAATATGTAAGGCACTTACGCAAGATCTCCTCCGATAAGCAGTACATTACCCCGAGGTAAAGGTCGATATTCGTCATCCACTACGACGTCGAGATTAGGCTGAGCAAGAAGTTTCGCAACAGCATATGATGAATTCCCACCATCACCAGTATCCGCCATGAAATCAAACCAAAAATCGTCCTTGTTAGCAAGGTGGTCATACAAAAGTTCTTCCCTCTTGGTTCCATCACAAGATTTGGTCATTGCAGCCTAAAGATTTTTCAGTAAAAACATTAAAATGCAGTGATCATACATGTCTGGCCGCAGAAAGATACCAAAACTATACCTGCAGCATCCGCATGTCAAAGCGGCCAACAAATACCGTCACTGATACGAGGAGGTCAAACACTGTTTTAAACAAATCAGCCGATGTTCTGAAATATATAAAATAGAGAAGTTAGCACCTGGTCAGTTGTCTTGCTTTACTCTCCTCAATAAAAACAATGGTAAGCAGAAAAGGGAAAAATAATAGTTTGGCATTGACGTACCCTGAATACCAAGGAACCATATCTAAGAAATTTGGTTTCATTTGCTCCTTCTTCAGCTTCTCACATTTTTCGACTGAAAGAGGGTGTGTCAGAGCCCACCTAAACAACATAACAGAAAATTTTAGATTAAACATGCCATTTGGATGTAAGACCAAATCTGTTCACATAGAGAGATGCAACTTACCCTGTTGATCTCTCCACTACATAATTGGCAATGTAAAGACCAATAAATGTGGCCCACAACGAGTATATGGGAGAAATTTCGCTAGATGAATCAGGACATGATCCATTACACGCAATCTGAATATAACAAGGTAGGAACAAGTTTAAGAAAAGTTAAAAAATGGACAAATAAAACATAATCACAGCTCAGACAACAATTTAAAAAAGAGATACCTCCCCGTAAATGAACCATTTGGACAACAGTGGATAATCATTTGCGGATCCAACCGGAGCAAACCATGACGAGCACACTTGGTCTTTCAGTTCATTCATACGAATGAATTGTGCAATCCAGGTATTGTTCCTATGTTCTCTTTTCCAGAACGAAAACAAGCTAGAATGCTGTCTTCCAAGAGATTTATCCCTAAGAATAGCTCGGTTACCACAATGGCTGTAAAAGATACAGCAAGCCATGCTAAGAACCTGCACGAATAAAAGAAATGAAGACAGTAAATAAGTGGGCATAATGTGGGGACACTGGCGATGGTGAACTTACGGTGCAGTTTTGAAGAATGGTTAAGATCTCTGGGCGTCTTCCAGCCACGCGAGAAACAAGACCAACGTACCAAAGGGCAAGAAAAATGATGTGGAAGACAACAAGGAAGACTATTGATGATATGTAAATCGTCAAAAACAAGGACAAATTCATCCTCAAATCCAAACCCATTGACTGAAAATTAGGAAGATGATACAAAGCTGCAACTAAAATCCAGGCAATGTACCTAATACAAAAAAAAAAAGAATGAAGAACTTTAAAGAGGTGGCTATTATTGGTGTTGTATATTTTCAGAAGATATAATGAACAGTTGCTTACCATCGGCTGAAGTTTGAATAATTTGGTCTGATAGTCTTGCCAATAAATGGAGAAGAAAAGAAGTAGAAGAATCCGAGCAAGCAGCCATACATTAACCACCACTTGACAGAAAACTTTTCAATGAGGGTGTGCATGTTATCCGAGGAAATAAAGAATAGGCAACCGAGAAACACAGCGATGATAGCATGACGTGAATGCTCATGCGGGTAAGGGTAAGTGTGGGTTAGAATCGTCCTGACCCTCTCCATTTTGAGGGTATTCAATAAACGAGCAGAGTGCTTGTCAGAGCCCATAGCATGTGGTTCCTTCCTATAAGTTTTCGTCCTTGAGTTTCCTGATGACGGTTGATAACTAACTTTGGGCTTCCTGTTTCTAGTTCAGATACAAAACCTTGAGCCTAATGAAACAAGAACAAAAAAAAAAAATGAAGAAGAATACATTAACCACGGTAATGTAACAGTACCCATGGACAAACCAGTGCCACACATTACAAAAAAAACTAGACTTGATCCCTGAATTTAAAAATTGTTCACTGATACTAGAAGCATTACGAGTTTCTGTAAATCACCCCATCAAACAGAAGCAAACTAAGCTAAACATCATAAAGCAATAAAAACGTTAGCCAGAGATGCAATCAAGACAGAAACAACCTGAAGGCTGAAGCAAGCCAATCACACAGAAATGTTCAAATAAGCAACCCTGTGACTCTTATGCTATACAATTCCCAAAATGGCAAATAATTAAAAAAAAAACAACTTAACAATAACATCATCAGATGATCTTTTAATTCAATAGAAACATTTACAAAAGATTTCAAAAATGTGTAACATTTACATCCATTCACCAAAGTTTTAATGTTGTTAACTGAGAAGCTATAATTTTTGAGATAAAAAAACATACCTATAGTGAGAGACAGAAGAGCAACGAATCAAAAGGTGAATCTCTGGTTTCAGGAGAAGAATCAAATAAGCGAATGATCCGAATTGATTAGTTTCAGGTCAAAATCAAAGAGCTTCTTACCCCCAAATTCACACAATAACCCTAATTTTTTATTTTTTTTTTCTAAAGAAAGGAATGGTTTGTTCGTGGAAAATGAATTTTAAAGAAAGAATGATCTCTCTGATGAGTCAAACGTAGAACGAATCACGTGGCTTTTATACTCTTTAGCAGAGGCGGTTACCCAATGATCGCCACTTCGGGCCTTTTTCACTTTAATTAATAAAAATAAAAAATAAAGGATTGGAGAGGGGAATCAACGAATAATTCCATTTCCTTGCTACTTATGTCCGAATCTTTTCTCTGAAATTTTCATTTTACATCAAATGTCCGGAGGATTAGGTCTTTATTACCGCCTTCAGATTTCCAAATAATTCTCTTGTTTCTGTTTCTTTTTTTTTTTTAATTTTCTTAGCTAACATTATTCCCTTTAAATTTTGTTTTAGTTTTTCTATCTATACTCTTTTTACCCTAACATAATTTTTTTAATTATTATTATTTTGCTAAATTATTTTTCTTACAACCCAAAATAATATAATATATCAGGAATAATAGCAGATGCTTAAATAAAAAAAATTATCTTTCATACGTTGACAAAAAAAATCTTTCATACAAAAAGATTAAAATAAAGTTTCATTTTTGTATAAGTCTTTTATATTACAATTTGGACAACTTGGAGGATTTAGATGTTTATTTTATCACACACAAAAAATCTAGTTTTTGGATCAATTTAGGTCAGTTTTTATCGGAGTTAGCATTTATGGATAAAATTTTTTGGACCACTTAAAATACACTAGTGTTTTGGTTTGGTTTTAGATTAGTTATTAGCTTTTTCGAGTTGGTTCAAATCTCGTTTTAAATCATTTAATATCTGAATATTATCTTAAATATTCAATTCCGGGATTTTCAAAGTTATATATCTTAGAATCTAAAATTTTATTTGAAAGTCAAAAACTAAAAAATATATGAAATACCATGAATATATCTAAGATACCAAAAATATAACTGATATACAAGAATTAGGTTGTATGAATAATTTCTATAGAGTAAATGTATATATTTGAACCAATTAAACCAAATTTTAGGATCAATTTCAGTTCAAATATTTGGGTGTCGGTGAAATAGAGAGGCCTCATTTTGATGCATAACAAATCATAAATTTTAAGCATCTTTGTTGTTTATTCTATTAGAAATATGGATTTTTAATAACTTACACATACTTGTTAACCACACAAGGTCCAGTGATATGTCAGTTTTGGAAAAGTATTAGGCATTGAAGAAAACATAGTAATATAGTAACAAAATATAGTAATATAGTAACATAGTAATATGGATTTTTAATAACTTACTCAGACTATGAATGCAATTCTACAAATTACACCAATTTTCTTGAAATAATAACAAAATATTTGAGAAAATGCTTTGAAGAAAACATAGTAATATAGTATCCAACCTATGTTTAATATATATATATATACATATATATATATATATATGTTAAAATTATAATACTATTTATACCATATGTTGATATGGTTCTTATATTAATCTTTTCTTATCAAATTGTGCTAAATTTTAAACCCTATAATTTAGAACATATTTTTATTAACTTATCAAATATTTATTTATAATATTTTTATGCAACTATTGATGGAATCCTTTTCAACTAGTTTACAGAAATTAATTATATTTTAAGAAAATAAAAATCTATTTGTTTCAGTAGAGAAGGAAAGCTAAAAATATAAGCAAAATAAATTAGGAGGTTTATCTATTGCGTTTGTTATTTGAAATTTGGAAAGAGATTATTGAATCTTTATGGGTAACTAACTTGATAATGTATAAATAATAATATTAAAATAGGTTAAGATTTATACAAAGTGTGTAAGTAATTAAGAGAATGTATAAAATCTCAGGAAAGCTAAAAACATCTACTCTATTAAAATAGAGTCCTAAATTTATCTACCATTGAAGTTGTCATTTAAGTTTTGGACTATTTCAAGTTTGGTAGGATGTTGTTTAATTATATTATATGCTACAATTAAATTAAAACCAGACTACTTAAATTAAACCAACAATGTACTCTAATATAAGTAAATCAAAAGACTTATCAATACAATTAAAACAGCAGCCTTTATTTTGGCATCCCCTTGATGTTTTAAAGAATTAACAAGAATGTCATTCCTATTTTTAAGGTTAGTTATTTTAATTATTTTTAAATTATTTATTAAATTATATATATTGTAATATATTTTCAAAACTGATTTCTCATTAACTTCTTATCTAAAAACGTGGGTGTATAAGTTTGAAATATATATATATATATATCAATAGTATTAAAACAGGAACATAACCTAGTGATATAAGTGTGATCTAATTATTCTAATATAATTATTAAAGCCTTTTATTCATTAAAAATACTATAAAAATAAAAACACAAATATAATTAAAAAATAAATATAAAAATTAAAATTTTAGAATAAATATAAAAAATAAATATGCCCGCCTTTTAAAGGGCGGGTCAAAATCCAGTGTTCTATTAAACCAATCTTCCTGGGATTTTCAAATTAATCATGAAAAAGAGTGCATGAGGAAGGGCCACTAAGGCTAATAAAAACGAGAATTATGGTTTGAGTTATGCACATTTGATTGGAGCTAGATTGAACACGTGGTTTTGTGCATTCTGATATCGACCTAATCTTTGCGTATATATATATATATATATATATATATATATATATATATATATATATATATTATTTATAAAACATATATATACATAGAGATGAATGTAGAATATTCATTCGAGTTTGGTTCGGATCTATTCGAGTTTCACATTTTTGGATGAAAGATTTCAGCCTCATCTGAGTAATTATAAATTTCGGTTATGGATCTTTGCGGATTCATATAACCTATTTAAATTATTTTAAAATTTTAAAATTTAAATATTTTTAAAAAATTTCTCAAAATCTAAGAAAATAATATATAACAAATAAATTTAAATAATGTATGCCAAAGTACCTAACCTTAACACAACAATTAGTTTAGATTGAATATTTGGATGGAAAATTAATAGATATTCTAAATACTTTTGGTATTTTTTTACCTAATTTATATATTTAATTTTGACTATTTTTTATATTTTCAAGTATTTTGGACAATTTCATAATATCTTATATATTTAAAATATTTTTGGATATAATTCTGAAAATAATTAATATATTTAAGTATTTAAATCTGATTCTGATCGATTCGGATATCCAAGATATTTCGGTTCAGACCGGAGTTTGATTCTAATTTTATACCAAGTTTGAATCTTTAACCAGTTTCGGTTCAGATTCGTGATTATTTTTGTGGACCGGATTCGTTTTGATTTATCGGATTTGGGTTTTCTGCCAAGCCTCTATATTTCATTGAATAGATTTGTGGTTTGCCTTTGATAGCATTTGTTTGATTTAACTCTCAGTCATATTAAGATCATTCATAACAAAAAAAAACTACGAGCTTATAAATTTCAAAGAATATATCATTTTAATGGGAAAATTCAAACGTCTCCTCCTTTCTCGAGAATTTTTCATATTTTAATTTTTTTTTAAGCTTTTTAGTATAAATATAAATCACTTTTACTATTTTACAGTGATTTTTTTTTCAAAAACTTAATGTAAATATATTTACATTCTTCAAATTAAAATCTGTATTTAAGAACTAATTAATGTACACATAATTTATCTTCACATGATATTATAAACAAAAATTATCTTCCATTGTTTTTCAATGATTACAACTTAAGTAATAAAATCAGATATGATTGCTCCTACATTAGTAACACAGGTCCAAGCAACAAAATATTTAATCTAACAATTTAACATCCATAATAATTTAATTTACCGGTTTTATAAATCAAACAACAAAAAAACATAATCCGCGTTCTAACGCGGGTCAGAATCTAGTAAGTAATTTAAATAAGGAGATTTATCTAATGTGTTTTGTTATTGGAATTTGAAAAGGGATATACTGAATATTTATGGTTAACTAACTTAATTATGTATAAATAAGTATGTTAAAATATGTCAAAGTTTATAAAAATTGTGTAAGTAATTAAGGGAAGTATAAAATATAAAATCTGAAGTGAAACATATTAAACTGACAACTTTACTGTTATTCCAACTTTAGTTTTCAGAAAATTTTGAAAATACTGTGTTATTAAATTTGGTATTTTAGAATGTGTTCTAAAGTCTATTTTTATTAATATATATAGTGATTTTAAGATATTTTGGTGGAACCTTTTAGTTAAAATTATAAAAATTTAAATATCAAGAATAAAATGTTTATTTAAAATCATTAAGGTTCTACTATTTAAAATATAATTTTTTATATTTTTAGAATTATAAAATTTAAACTCGACCCTATCCGAAACAATTTTCTTAAAATCCGATTTATGCTATTCAAATCGGTTTAAATTGTTCTAAATCGGTTAAAATCGACCTAAATTAGTCTAAATATTTTAAATTAACCAATAATTTTGATGAATAAACCCACAACTTGGTTTACTTTATTTTGTTTTGTATATCTAATTTTGATGATTCATCAAAAGAATTTTATAATTAACCTCAAAACTAAAATATCGCATATAAATGTAAAATATATATAAAATAAATCAATATTTGTTAACATCTAGGCTCCGGATAACACACCTAGTCGCTAAACCTCTATAAAGTGTCTAATTAACGCCTAGCGATTTCTTGAACATTGAAAATCATAGTAGCAAATTTCCTTATTCATTTAAAAGTCAACTATATCCAAATTATCTTAAATGGAATACGCACTCCTAAACTAATTTAGCGTGTAATGTGACTGTTAATAAATGCAGAACTTAAATCACCAAATGCAAAAGAAAATTGACGAACTCAAAGCCACATGTATTTCCTTGGTTTTTTGGATTAACCATAGTATCCGGTGCCCGAAATCAACCAATTATTCTGTGAACTACGCTGATGCTGGTATATGTTTTAATTCCCAGTGGCCAATGATAATAGAACTACGGGCTTATCGTATTGGACTTTTATCTCAAGTACCTCTAGCCCAAATCTGTTGGTTGTAATTGCTTGGTTCATCTAACCAATATGAAGTAAGAGGTTTGTTACTACTATTATAATCTGATATTCTCCATGAAGATAGCATAAATTCTTTCAGATATAAATCCTTTCATATTTCCTCATTCTTAATATTTCTATTATTTTTACAAGTTGAGCTGAGACATTTCAACTTACCAACTGTTGTTGCTTCATGTTGTCATTGATCTAATGCCTCGAATTTACTAATAGCTTGTGACTATTCATCTGTAAGTAATAAATTTGTATTTGGATCATATAAAGTTTATTCATTCACGAACAAAATTAGAAGAGTATCATGATTTATATTTTCCTTTGTCTTGACTAATTAATAAATGAGGGAGAGATGGTATTTATAGATAAATAAGAGCAAATTTCCGATGGATTCAAAACTAAATAAAAATCATCGGGAATCTCTCGCAAATTTTAAACATTTCAAAAGGCTATATAATGGTTAAATTCATTGAGAATTTCTAATGTATTCCATGATTTGTCGGAAATCATTTGAAAATTACAACTGTTAGGTAATAATATATAGTTATTTCCATGGGATTTCTTTTGGAATTTCCCGACAAACAAATTTCTCACGAAATCATCTGGAAATAGTCAAGGATTCCAAGGAAATCTTTTTTGTCGGGAATCGTCAACAGATTCCCGACATAATTTTCCCATATACATTTTTGACGAAAAAGTATGTCGGGACTTCCTTATTTTTTTAGTTAAATCTAGATTCTTCTCCCTCTTCATTATCACAATATATATGCCGTACACCTTGAAAAGGACCCTTTTGAAAGATTATCATTAATCGTGAAGAGGGATTAACGGAATACATTGATTTCAAGCGTTTTTGGAAACAAATCTTTAAAGAATAAATGGAATTAGAAAAGTGTTAATTTTCAAACAAGACATATATCACGTCCAAATTAGGTAAACTTTGATTTTGACATAATGTAGTGTCAGGTATTTGACAAACAATTCATGCGGTTCTACCCCTTCCTTTAATAGGTTACCAGTTACTATATATTACATGACGTTGTTGGTTTTGTGGAGTTACGGAAATCATATGTTACAAAGTGAGTAGTGTATACTTAATATTCTATATACCCAAAATAATATAGAATACAAAGGGGATAATAAAAGAAAGATAAATAGGATGAAGGATATTGTTTAAATTTTGTAATGTTTATATGCTGATATTGAATTATCTATTGCATTGCCATAGTTAAGCCAAACCATCCATACTAAACCATTGATCACTAAACCCAAAAACGGAAATATATAACCCCATCTGAAATAGTAAAACATGGAAATAGTACAATATTATGTTTCATTCTACATGGTTCATATAGAATAGACAAACTGTTAAAGTAGGGGAAGGTATGTGTATGGGTGACGACGTCATCATTTGTGAGAGAGTACGACTTAATCGATGGAATAAATGGCCAAAACTTGCTAACAAATTTGGCATATGAAAGAATTCTAAGAAGCCATGTAATAAAGTGTAATTATTAAAGATATTTTTTACTTTGTTAAGGGAAACAAGTGGTGTCAAATAGGACACGTAGAATAGAAATCTGGAAAAGTAGTTACCAGTATCCACGAATTAATGAGAGATGACATCACATGATATGAGAGTAGATGACGTAGACGATGAAATAAATGGTTAAGAATGTTTCACGCGCAACTTGCAGCAAATAATTAAGATTTTTTTTCCTCAGTGGGTTGCACCGGTTAGTTTCAAGGACATAAATGAATTATTACATAAAATAAAATGTGTATATAGAAAAACTAGGATATTTGGTTTTGTACCTAATTTTGCTTCTTCTTTTTTTTGTTATCACATGCCAATTTCTCCTTAGAAAATCCTTTCTAAAAAAGAGAGTCAGATACATGTTTGATTTAGGGTGATTTTGTGAAATGTACATAACAGAATAAGAATTAAACATATAGCCATGCATCGATATATGTGACAATTTGGTATGACAATGAACCTGTTTCTCTTTTTCACATGTGATCATTCGTCAATGCAATATTGGATATAACACTATACTGTACTAGGTCGTGGTCCGCGCTAAGCGCAAGATACATTCAAAATATTCATTTTGTTTAAATCATTTAAAATATAAATTATTCTAATTTAATATTTTTTTTTTGTTTTATTCTAATTGTTGTTGTATAGTAAAAAAAATTATTTTTAGAATTCCAATGCGAAATTTATAAACTTTATATGATAAAAATTTATTATATTTTCTAATATATTTTATTATTGGTGAAATGTGATTAAGTGAATAGGTAATATGTTTTTGTTTAGAAAAATACAAATTATTTTTTAATATGTAAGCATAAATCTAAAACGTTAATCAAATAAACGAAAATAGTAGTATATTCTAAATCCATAAGATGATAGGTCCGGAAGTGAAAAATAAGTTGAGTAGAGCTGGTCATTATGAAACCAAATATTTTGAGCTTAAATGATTTCAGCATTTTTCTTGCATTCCTAATACTTGTTTAAAATATCTCTGAATAATTACTCTCTATTGTTTGTTAGTTTCTATTGTTTGTTAGTTGCTGAGAGGCAAAATGTCATAATCCTATAGGATGTTTTTTATATTAGGATTTGTATTTTGTTCAAGTGGGTTATATATTTTAATTTATTATCTTTTTATTATTTTAGTGTAAATTTTTGTACTCTACATAGTATTGAAATTAGTTTGTAATTTGTAATTTTGTTTGTTGACAGATTCTACTAAATATTTTAAATAGCTTCATATATCATTTATTGGTATATATAAGGAATTTACATTTTAATTTTGAATTTTAAATAAGCTTTTCATTTTATTGTAAAACAGGTTTTCATTATATAAAATAGAAAAATTAACATGATTAACACAATAAAAATGAAGAATGTAAGTTGAGGTTATTTTTCAGTGTTATAAACTTAATTATATTACTTATCTATCAGGGTTGAATCTTTTTACTTTAAAAGCACAAGATATTTATATAAGATTCTACCATATTTATAAGATAAGGATGGTTTTTTTGAATAAACTCAATGGTTTTTATGGTTACGGTGAGTTATTTGATATGTTTGAGCATATTCGTTTGGTAAGGATAGTTTTAAGCGAAAATCATCAATAATTTATATGAGAATGCATATATTTTAAATTAGTTTATTGTTTCTTCTTACTTATATTTATTTTTTTGTCAAAAACTTGATTAATGACTAAAACGTGAATTAGTGTATTAAAATATTTGATTATTGTTGTTCTATAAAGCCTTTGAAAATAACTGAACAACTAGATTTTGATCCGCGCTTCAAAAGCACGGGTTTCTTTGGGTTATAAACAACGTTTGATATGAATTAGTTTGGGATTTTATATATTATCATGTTATTAAAGTTGGATTTTTTGGGTATTTTTGTGTTTTGGATTTTTCATGTTTTACTTTGAGTTTCTTTTTGTCATAAATACTTGAATCGACCATGACCCATTACATATCCAAATTACATGTATTTTAAAGGTACTTAAATTTTGGACTGGAACCGATTCAGATCCAAAAGAAAATGATCTAAATCCAAAATGTTTTTTTTTTTCAAAGCACCTAGTTGGGTCCAAATGTTAGGACCCGAAGAAATCAGATCTTAAAGGAACCAATCGATATCCAATTCAAAGACCTCAAGGTCCAAACCTACTCTAGCATTATATTTATGTGCATTTTATAAGAATTACATTTGTTGAGTTGGTGAGATTTTAAAATTTACTTGGGAGAATTTTGGGTAATTTAATAGCATAGATTTGTAGGTTTTTCATTTGTTGAACAAAAAAGTTTTTGGTGTTTTAATTTTTTTTATAAAAATTAATTTAACATAACATATATATAGTTTTGTTTCAAGAGATGGTATCAAATTTGGGTTTGTAAATATTTTGAATCATATAATTTGATATAGTATAAATGTTGTATGATATATGCTAACTTATTTTCGTAATTAATATTTAAATATTGTAGGTCAATATAGAGCATAAAATATGATATAAAACATTTTCTTTTTGAAAAAGTGATATATAATATTATTGCATAACAATCATAAGAACTAAAGAATTTTGAAGTATTAATAGTCAGAGAACTAAAGAATACAGGAAGATATTAATTCACTGGACTAATTAATATATAAGTAAAGCATTAAGTGTTTCTTAGTAACATATATTGTCTGTAATAAATATGGAGTGGATTTCGTACGAATGTCAGAATGTGTCAATAACTAAAACTGAGCGACTTGGGTATACTTTAAATTTTTTTACGAAACCAAACTTAATTGTAACCGTATTTCGTACCTAAACAAAAGGAAGATGGAATATTCACATCATAAAATATTGTATTTTAAATCTAGAAAGTAGGTACCGCACCGTTTCATTTTATTTAGTTGAAGCATATTACAGATATATGATCGGTTTATTTGAATAATAAATTTATCGTCTTTTTAAGGGCGGGTCAAAATCATCAAAATACAAATTTTTAAGATTGATAATAATCTCAGACATTTAACAAAAACAGAAGATCAATATATAGGATGATGAGAAAAAAAATCTTATCCGCCCTTTAAAAGGCGGATCAAACTCTAGTAATATTGTTAAGAACCTATCTGATAAAAAGATTTGTTTCATTCAATTCTGGTTTTTGGTTTGTTTCTGATAAAAATCAGTATTTTAAATGTTTTCTGGATTAAATATCGGATAATTCAGATAAATTTAAATATTTTGATAATTTTTTTTGTTGTATTTCAGCTTTGGGCATGTAAAAAATATTTAGATATGTCAGTTCCGGTTTAAGTTTAATTTTCGGTTTCAAAATAATAGAAACCGCTCAGTTGTTTGTGAACTTCAGTTCAGTTTCTGGTTTGGTTCTTTCGATTCTGTTTTAGTTTTTCAGTTTTAAAAATATAGGAAACGTTTGGTTATTTGCGAATTCAGTTTCTTCGGTTCATGCTAGGTTTTTGGGTCATCTGTTTTTATGCTTAGTCCTACTTAACAGTATGTTTTCTCATTGACAAATCTTAGAAAATGTCTGTTTTGGTTTCAGATACAAGGCGCAAAGTACGATCCGGAAGGCGAGTACATATAATTTTAATTTTTATTTTATGAAAACTATAGTGACATTTGAAAAAAAATCTTTATCATTAAACTAAAAGAGATTTGAGATGAATATGTAAATGATGTTTGTAAAAGATGTATATACATGAATGAATGATATGGAGAGTGGATATTTGATTATTCGAGTTCGGTTTGGTTTTCGAGATTTAAAATTTTAACCCTATTCAGTATTTATAATTTTGGTTCAGGTTCGGTTCAGATTTTTGCGGGATTAGTTCGGTTTCGGATAACCCGTTTAAACTATTTTATAATTTTGAAATTCATATAGATTGTAATTTTTTAATTCAAAAAGTAAAAATATTAAATACATAAACTTAACATAAAAATTGATATGGCTTGAAATTTGTATAGAGAATCATTAGATATTTTAAGTATTTTTGATGTTTTGAGTATTGTATAACAATTTTAGATATTTACTTTTAACTATTATTACATATTTTCAAATATTTTGGACAATTTCAAAATATCTTCTATTTTGAATTTTTTTGGATATTAATTCTTAAAATAACTAATATATTTAAGAATATAAATAAAATTCATATATATATATATATATATATATATATATATATATATATATATATTCGGATACCTGAAATATTTCAGTATGGATCGGCTTTAGTTTTAGTTGTCTTTTTTTTTGTCAACTTTGGTCACTTTAGACATTTAATCCTCAACCTGAGGTAAGGAGGGGTCGAACCCTTCACGCCAGGACCCGAAGGCAGAGCTCAGTAACCACTTGGCTACGAACGACCCGGCTAGTTCTAGTTGTCTAAATATAACATTTTGAACTCATTCAGATATTTAACCAGTTTTGGTTCGGATTCTATACTATTTTTTCAGATTGGATTTGTTTTTTTTTTGTTTTTTTTGCCAAGCCCTAAAGACTGTAATAGAAATGATGTGTAAAATAATATATATGTGTGTATATATATATATATATATATATATATTGTGAAATTTTAAAATAAAATGATTGCTTTAAATCATATATATATATATATATATATATATATATATATATATATATCTATTTTATCTATAACATTCAAGTATTTTTGGAAAAGATATACTGCACAAAAAACTTATTATACTATAGCTTGTTTTATTTCATATTTTAAAATCGTATCTAAAATTTGATTAATATTTATTCATTCAAATGTTTTTATCTTATAGCAAATATTATAATATAACGTGAAAATACTATTAGATACTTTATTTCTTATTGTACTACTCGGTTATTGTATTCTTTTTCCTAACGTAACTATTTTGTTTGATGTATAAATTAATCATAGGCAATGCGTTTGTCCTTATTTTAAGAACAAACAGTAACTAAAAATCATATAAGTAAATTGAAAAATTTATGTCCAAATAAAAGAAAATTGTTACTTCTTTTCAAAAAGAAATTTTTTGTTACTCGTACATAGAATAGATATGAATAAAGTCATATACACATGACATCTAGTTAGTTAGAGAATTTAAAATTTATGATATATTGATATTTAGTTATTTAAAGAAAACAAATCAAGGATATTTTTTTCAAAAAAAAAGATTTTCTCTTTTAATTATATTGTTTTCATGTGGAGTAGTTTTAGGAATTTTTTGTTTTGTTTAAATAAATATAATTTTAAATTAATAAGTAATGGCAGTCCTGTAAATAATTTGAAAGATCTCAAAAAAAAAAGCTGATGTTTTAATTGTATTGATAAGTATGTATTTGTGTGTTTGAAAGTTATGAAATTTAAATTTAAGGAGTTATTAACTCTTTTTAGATAGATTTAGCAGAAAAAAACTTATTGTAGCCTAAATCTAGTGTGATACGATACTTCTTGTGAAAAAATATATAGTAACCCTAAAACAGCTCACCTAGTTAGTATCGTTTTGTCACTGTGTTACTTCTACAAATAAATCACTGACATGATTCACATGACATCTACTGATCTGTACCCAAATTGTTAGCACTTGTGTATGGGAAAATCGCACCCTCCAATTTATGTCTTAACTGATACCGAAAATTGAAAAAAAAATATTTTTGAAATTATCAAAAGAAAGTAAATTCCAAGAGAATACACGAAAATTAGATCATTTTTTTCTTTTACAATTATGGTATGTCTAGAAGAGCAGTGGCAGAACAATTAACTTGTGACTTTTCTTACTATACTTTTTCAAACAGAAAACTTTTTTTCTCCCTATTTCAAAGAAGAAAGAAGAACCAAAACATGAATCTCTAATCTATATCCAAATATCTACCTCAATTTTATAAATACAAAGAGCTCACCAGAGCCACTATTTATTTTTATTTTCCTCATTGGTTTTTTTTCTTTCTCCAATAAATTATGTTTGGATTCTTGGCAAAAATAGGGTTAAAGAGAAAGTCCCGAAGTTTCAGCGTTACTTAGGATTTTCAGCAACATATAAAATCTGGAATATTTGTTCTCTCTCTTGTTCCTGTCTCTATCATCTGAGCTTTTCATATTCAAATTTTGAGGTACAGTTGTTCAAAACAAAAAAAAAACTTTTGAGGTACATTACGGTCTTTGTTTTTCTTTCTTTCTCTCGTATAAAAAATGAGAAAAATGAGTTTAAATGTTTTTCTTCAACATTATGATTGTTGAAATTCGAATTTGTTATATTTATACTAGTTCCTGAATTTAGACATGGTATACAAACGCCTTTGTGTTTTTGTTTTTTTTTTTGCTGAAAAAAACAGCGAAAGAAAATCAGGCGTTTCGCCTTCTTTAGCATTTTTTTGTGAGATTATGTTTTACTTCTTATGTTAAAAAAGTCCAAGCTGGGACATTTCTTTTTGTTTTATAGTTTTATTATGTGTCATCATCACGTGTATCTGATGTTGGATATTTGGAATTATATCATAGCCGTTTTGCAAAAGTTCAATTTCTGTTAGCTGTATATATATTCACTCAAAATTCTAATGTAATAGTTAAAAACTTATAATTTAATAATCTCTCTCTCTCTGTGTTTCTTGATTCACCAAAAAGGTAAGGAGAAGAACGAGGAGGGTGACAAGAGGTAGTACATACATCTGTGATTGTTCACAACGGTTATATATAATCAATCTTCTTAAATCATTAAACTGTTTAATTTTTTAGCTTAGCAGTGGAAGAAATTTAACAAGATCAAGTTAAATAACTGTTACTGAAATTTAGCTAGCATCTGCATAATTCAGTGATACACCATTTGTAAATAAAGTAGATACTTGTACAACAAGTTTAGTCTAATGCAATTAATCTTAATTTTGTCGTAGAAAATGGTCGCATTTGGGAAGAAGCTCAAGGAAAGAAGCATTGAAGAATGGCAAGAGTATGTTTCTATTTCAAGATCTGGTTTGTATAATGTTTAAAGCAATGTGATTAATGTACTTCCTTTTCTGTTCTATTTCTATATAGATATTACATCAATTACAAATTGATGAAGAAGAAAGTGAAGCAATATGGTCGACAAATCGAAGTAGGAAGTCTAGATCGTCGCCATGTTCTTAAAGATTTCTCAAGGATGTTGGATCATCAGGTTTTTCTCCTTTTTTTTTTCCTTCACAGAATTTCACTTGTTAAATCATATGTATCAAACTCTATAAAAACATGTTTCCAAATGCATGCAGATAGAGAAAATCTCTCTTTTCATGTTGGAGCAGCAAGGTTTGCTTTCAAGTAGGTTGCAGAAACTAAGGGAATGTCATGATGCACTCCAAGATGAGCCTGACATATCTCAGATATCTAATCTAAGAGAGGCTTATAGATCCGTGGGACAAGATCTTCTCCAGCTTCTGGTTTTCATCGATACGAATGCTATTGGTATCCGTAAGATACTGAAGAAATTCGATAAAAGATTTGGCTACAGATTCACAAACTATTATGTGAAGACCCGTGCTGATCATCCTTACTCTCAACTCCAGCAAGTGTTTAAACATGTGGTAGGGTCTTACCATCTCACGCAGCTTAATCTGTCACTATAATAGAAGCTTAACGTTTTTATTATATTGAATGTTTTATAGGGTCTTGGAGCTGTTGTTGGAGCCATATCTCGTAACCTTCATGAGCTTCAAAACAATCAAGGAAGCTTCTTATCGATTTATGATCAGCCTGTTATTCCTCTTCAGGTTCTTTTTGTGTGACATATACATACATAGCAGTGTTCTAAAAGTCGGTCTAAGAACATTTTTTAAAAACATCGGTATAGGCGGAATCTAAACTCCGGTCTAGGAAATAATCCCCTATAAAGCATTTTATTAACGCCCATCGATATCTTGACCATTGATATACATACCGAGCTACATCCAAAATGGTTAAGTTTTATCGATCTTTTGTGTTTAATTTCTGGCAGGATCCTGTGGTGGATTCGATCAAGAATGCAGTGGACAGGCTAACACGTTCAACAAACTTCCTTAATTTCATGGCTCAACATGCTCTAATCATGCAAGACGAAGACCTAATGATTCTTCATGAAGATCAAGCGGATCAAGAAGAAGGGAGATATCACTTCATGTCTCTCTTGTTAAACTTGGCAAACACGTTTCTATACATGGTCAATACATATATCATTGTTCCTACAGCAGATGATTACTCCATGAGCCTTGGAGCAGCAGCAACGGTTTGTGGAGTTGTGATTGGTGCAATGGCTGTAGCTCAGCTCTTCTCTTCGGTTTACTTCAGCGCCTGGTCCAACAAATCATACTTTCAACCACTTATTTTCAGCAGCATTGTTCTCTTTGTTGGAAACCTAGTATATGCTTTGGCCTATGACTTCAACTCATTAGCTCTTCTCTTGATTGGCCGGCTATTCTGTGGGTAAGTCCCTTTTTAAATTTATGTTTCTTTGAACACTGGCTGCATGATTATGCTATTTCGAGACTGTACTTGATTGTCATGTATATTTATTTTTGTAGATTTGGTTCAGCAAGAGCAGTGAACCGGAGATATATAAGCGATTGTGTGCCTTTGAAAATCAGGATGCAAGCTTCAGCTGGTTTTGTTAGTGCAAGTGCTTTAGGAATGGCGTGTGGTCCTGCTCTTGCTGGTTTGTTGCAAACCAATTTCAAGATCTACAGCCTTACCTTTAACCAGGATACATTACCCGGTTGGGTTATGGCTGTTGCTTGGCTTATGTACTTAGTCTGGTTAGCTATCTCGTTTGTGGAGCCAGCACGTGACCCTGAAGAGGATCCTACTTCACAAGAGTCTAACTCTGGTATGGAAAATAAATAAATAACTTTTTATTTTTACATATTCTTAGCTAACTAGGTTAATCTTTAACTTTTGGTGAAGCTGGTCAAGATGAAAACATGGAGAAAGGTCTTACAGAACAGCTTTTGCTTGCACAAGAAGAAACAGAACATGATGATGAAGATGACTGCGATGGAAGTGAAGAATCTGCTGAAGATTCACGTAAACCTGCTAACTCCTTCGTAGCTGCGTACAAACTACTTACTCCTTCAGTAAAGGTAAAGAAACACCAATCAATTCTCAAGATTGTCATCTTTTTTTTTTCTCAAAGGTGGTGAAACATGACAACTTTATTGTATTTTCTTTTAGGTACAATTGTTGATATACTTCATGCTTAAGTACGCAATGGAGATTCTTCTATCAGAATCAAGTGTGGTTACCACATACTACTTTGGTTGGTCCATGAGTTCTGTCTCCATCTTCTTGTTCTGTCTCGGTCTAACCGTTTTACCGGTTAACCTCGTTGTTGGAAGCTACATCAGCAACATGTTTGAAGACCGGTATAGATCCATGCATTTTCATGTTTTTTTTCTTTTCTTTTCGGTTTATTTGAAAAATGTGAATTTCTTATTACAGGCAAATTCTGTTGGGGTCAGAGATTATGGTTTGTGTTGGAATACTTCTCAGCTTCCATGTAGTAATCCCTTACAGTGTGCCTCAATACGTTATCTCAGGATTCATCATGTTTGTTTCTGCTGAAGTTCTTGAAGGTAAAAAGATTGATTCAAGATCTCAAAACTTTTCAGTGAATCTGTCGCTTTCTTGAAGTGTTTTTGGTTGTTTTTTGGTTTCTGTAGGTGTGAACTTATCGTTACTATCGAGGGTGATGTCATCCAGGCTGTCGCGTGGGACATACAATGGAGGGTTATTGTCGACGGAGGCTGGCACGATTGCACGTGTGATCGCTGATGCGACGATCACCGTTGCTGGGTTCTTGGGGCAAAGTATGCTTTTGAATGTTACACTGCTTCCTTCTCTTACTATATGTGTTGCGTCTATTGTAGCTACTTGTTATACTTTCAACTCCCTGTATTAGTGTTTCTTTCTTTCACAACTTTTTCTGCATAGAACTCCAGATTTCTGAGCTTTGTAGCTGCATTGCAAGGACAGTTTATTGTTTTGTGAGTACGGCCATGGCTATCTTTTGTGTATTAGTGCTTGGTCTAGTAGATTGTACTTCAGATCGTTCATATTTACTTATCTAGTAACATTTCTTTGTCTATTATATGTTTGTGACTTCAATTCTATACTGCTCTTTTGATTATTCTGCTTTCCTGTGGGGAAGTCTTTTTCTTTTGGCTCAATATCAAACTTTACATTCATCAACAAAGAGATTACAAAGATTTTTGACTTCAATAGAGTTTAACAGAAAAGATAGTGAAGCTATCTAATATCACTGAAGGAACACGTCTATGAATCTTACACATTTTAATCAAACATCATTGTACTTTTTAGCTACTGTTGAGTTCATCCTACGAGTTAAAATAAACATTTTCTTAAACCGCAAAGCTTAGAATCCCGCAACTACATACACATATATAACATTATATATATACATATATATGGTTTTTTTAGAACCTTAGAGTTAAAACCCTTCCATTGGAGGTGCTCTAAGCTCTTTTTTGACTTTTGATGTGACAGGGTTGTTACATTTGAGAATTTGTACCAATTCTGTTTTAGCTTTAAATATCCAAGTGCATTTAGGTGGAGTAGAGAGCAAATCAAATAGTAAATAAATAAGAAACAGAGCATACAGACTTTGTCCCTAGATCAAAAGTAAACAACAAACTTCATAATAAACGTTTAAAATATTGGAAAGTAACATAAAAGAGTGATGAGCAGAGACCATTTTTAAGGTAATTGATGCTTCTTTTGCCTTTGAAGATTCAGTGTCCATTGGCTATGGATCCATCGTCTCCTTTCTTGCCATAGAATCTCCGGTACAATGAATCAACCTCTTTCAGATAATAAGTTCCCGGAGCCAAAAGGTCTATGATACCTTCTTTGCTCGTCACAAACTCCTTTGCTCCGTACCTATGTTCCATCAGCTTCATTGTCTCCACAAACTTCTCAGGTGCATACTGCAAAACAAAAACAAGGCCAATATGAGAGATCTCAATGATATTAAGTAGAAACATGGTTTCACTAAGGGATGCTCAACCTCATGTCTAGCCTCCAGTTTACCGCCTACGTCCATTACAGATGCAATGTTTGAGAGGCTGAAAGGAGACTGGTTTTCGCAGAGACGCAATGAAAACATTGTTGCGGTTGAACCACTTCCATATGAGAACATAACCACCCTCTTTCCCGCCTGTACAAAAACATAAAATGTAAACAATATGATTAGAAGAGACTCAGAAAAAGAAGATAAGTTTGTTTTCTTTAATTACCAAGTCGCTGTGTTTGTTGTGGATGAGAGAAGCAAAAGCTGCGTAGAGAGAAGCAGTGTACATGTTACCCACTTGTTTTGGTACTAAAGTCGTTGGTTGCACTTTAGCATCATAGAAACTTTTGGCAACTTGTTGTGACACCTGCAAGAGAGACAAAGCTTATAACTCTGTTTTTTTTTTCCCCAAGTATCAAAAACAAAAGATGAAAGAAAACCTTTTCAAGATCACGGCTTTGGTAACTCTCGTCGAGTGACAAAGACGAGTAAGGAGTGAACTTCTCTTTGGCAGCCTCGTCAATGGAACTGCAATTAGAGGAAAGAGTATATGTTAAACTCATAACATAAACAAGTTTAAGAACTTTCAAATCCAGAGAGGCAGTTACCTTGCGTTTCTCAAGAAGTCGTTGTACAAGAGACGAGCAAAGCTTTTCTGTACAAGCTGCAACAGCAAAGACAAGAAGAAAGGTAAGAGACGGTTCATGCAAAGAACAAAACTGTTTGTTGGAGGATTAAGAGATATTACTTTGTTGTATGGAGAATGGAACACAAAGTAGTCAGCATCATTGATGGAGAACTCTTTGCCTTCGAGTTTCTCAAACCTAGTAAGAAACCAAATGAGCCAAGACAGAACACCAGAAGAGAAAGAAAGGAACAAATGTACTTACTTGTTGCATAAATGTTTATAGCAGGAGTCAAGTGCCATAAGGTAGCAAGTCTGTGAAAGCTTACCATCAACAACCTACAAAGAAAACAAAAATAAGAATTTGATTCTCTCTCCAGTGCCAAACACTAATCACTGAAGACTTACAGGGTACTCGCTAGCAAGATTTGGTTTGTAAAAGTCATAGACATGAGCCATGTGGCTTCCTCTCAGTTTGCTTTCGAAGACGATAGGAGCATTAGGTCCTATCAACATAGCAATCGCTGCTGCTCCTCCAGTGGGTCTTGCAGGTCCTTCTGCATAAACCTGAAGGCATTCAAAAACTGTATTAAGATTTATGCAAAGACTCTTAGGCATTATATGCTTCTCTGGTCAGATGTTATACCGCACTGTCAGTACAGATGACAAGGCCATAGCGTCCATCCCAGGAGTTACTCTCAACCCAATTGACACAGTTTAGCAAAGCTGCAGTTCCACCATAACAAGCGTTGGTCGAGTCAACACCTTCCACATCAGTGTTTCCACATTTCTGATCATATTCACAAAATAACAAAACTTTTACTCTCTTTTTTTTTATTTTTACACAAAGAAACTAGAGAGGTCCTGAAAGAAAGGTTTATACCTCAAAGAGTTGCATCAAGAAGGTTTTGATGGACTTGCTTTTGTCAATGACAGTCTCACTTCCTACTTCAAGACGCCCAATTTGCTTTGGGTCGATCTTGTACTTTTCTAGAAGAGATGTCACCGCATTGAAACTGAGAGACCAGAACACAGATCAACATATAGAACTGCATGAGAATATACTTAATCCAAATAATTAAATAAATTACCTCATTGAGATGACATCTTCAAGCTCAGTGCAGAAAGCTAGACAATCTTGGCCAAGACCAATGGTGTATTTGCCTTTGCTTGCTCCATCATGAGCTTCCAAAGCTTCCTATACCAAAAAAAAAAATTGATCTGATTCATCAATCCTGAGATCAAGAACTGAAAAGAGAAAGAGAGAGAGATTGAACAGAATGTTGTAAATCACTTGTTATATTAGCTGATAAATATAAAAGATTTGCAAGTATATCTGGATAAGAAGCACAGAGGGATGTTAAAAAAAAACTTATTTTTTTTCAGGACCAAGACTTATTACAACATAATACATCTGTATTACAAAACCCAGAGACAAAGAACAACAAGCATTCCCCTGTCTAGATTTTGAGATCTTCATTAAAATTCTTGTACAAAAAAAATGTCCTTTAAAGATTTTGTAAACAATGTTCGGGAAATATGTTCATGAAGATTTTTGAGATTAAAAAACATTAAAGAGAGAATTCTCAACTATATCCGAGACGCCTAAAAAACAAAAATCTCTGACAGAAACAGAGTATAATCAACACAAAGGCTCTTTTACTAAAAACCATAGATGTAAGCGGACAAAAAGAAAAAAAACTTAGATAGATAGATGGACGGGTTTGTACCTGTTGAACACAGGTAGGAGGAAAATAGATGTCCATAGCCAGAATCCCAACGTTCTCCGCCATTGTCGAATGATAACGAAACGACTTCTTCTTCCAAAGGTTTAATCTTTCACCAGAGAATGAGCGGAGAGATGAGAGAGAGTTTTGAAGGTGTGTATAAAAGAAAGATGTGAATCGAGGAAAACAGAAAACTCATCAATTTGTTTTTATAAATAAATCCAGGAGATATATTAGGTGGATTTTTCTTTTCTTTTTTTTTGTCCTAAAGTTCTTTTTTTGAGAAAGGGCTTTATCAGTTAATTCAATATTTTGTGACATATATACATAATTATTTATTAGTTTCAGCTTTGAAAAGAAAAATCAGCTATGGGAACCGATACCAGAATATTCAGCAATACAAATTTTAGGAAAAAAAATACTTGTTTTGTTTTGTTTTGTGGTCAACAAAAATACTTTTACGCTTGTGCTCAAAAATTCAAATTTGTTGATTTTATCCAGAATAGTAAATCCTTATGTACTCAAAATTTCATATGATTAAAAATAGTTTTCCTTTGTGTGGGACATTTACATGTAAAAAAAGAAAATTGAAATATATGTATTGGAAAATAATTACCTGGAAAATGAGAAAAAGTCAATGTGTTTGGGGCTGAGGTGTTTCCTCCGGAATCTAGACAACGCAGACTTCGTGAGTTAGCTCCCTCCCAGTTGCCTCCCTCGTGCTTCACTTTTCATTCAACCCCCTTCTAATCTTTTTTATTTATAACTTTGCCACTCATTTATATTAACTTTGGTTTTGGATTTGCTTTTGGTGGTTTTCATAGGATAGAGTAGCTTTACGGTTTTAACAGATTCTATCCAATATTGCTGAATCTTGATTGCTCAGCCTTGAAGCACAGAATACATGGATCTCTTAAACCTTGCTTAGTATATCTTTTTATTAACCTTTTTTTTTATCAACTTCTTTTTATTAACCAATTAACAGTTGTTAACAAAATATTTATGAAATATTCGAATTTAAAAATGCAGAGCAAAAAACAAAAAATATTCAAATACAAAAACAAGGGCTGAGCCCAAATAAAATAAGCAACACAATTTTAATGCAAGGTATGACTAGAGGTGACCATCTAACGTCACACTCTTGATTAGGTCGAATATTCGGATTTTTGAAGGTATTTGTGATTTGCTTTGAATGTTATAGATATCTAATTTTCCGATTTGTTTTACTTCAGAAAATGGATATCCAGAAAATAAATAAATATTTGCAGATATTTGCGGATACTTACGGCTATCTCATTTGTTTGGATTTATACAAATAATCTTAAAAATTTGGTACAATTTTTTTTGTAGAATATTTTTTTGCATGGTATAAAAGATAAAACTAAAAGAAATAGTGAATCTACATATTTTGTAAATTTGTAAACTTAGTTAATAATTATAATAATACAACACTTAAGAAAAAAATTATAATTGTCATAAATATTTTCTTTTCATTTTATGTAATACTTTTATATAAGTAATAATGTGAATATAATCTATCAAATAATATGTTACAATAATAATTATATAGTTTTATACATTTAAAATTTTAAATAATAAAAATACATGTATTTATATATTGACGGATCAGATCGTATGTTCGCTTTCCAAAATTTTAATATTTGTGATTTGCCTCGATTTTAACGGATATTAAATTTTAGTATTTGTTTTGCTTCGAAAACTTACGGATATCCTGAATTTTCGGATCGAGTAACCACGAATAGCGAATCGAATCAAATTTAACGGATAAAATGCCCAACCATATTCTTGGTAATATAGAATTAGGGTTTATTTATTCGAAGAGTAAAAAGCGACTTGTCAAAAGAGCAACTTGTCAAACTGGTACGAAGTTGTATCATATCATATGACTAAGTAAAAAGCGGTTTTGTGGTATTGCGTGATGTTCTGATACAAACAGTAGATCCATCAGTCTAAAGTCTCGTAAACTAATCGGACCTCGTGGTCTGGTGGTAAACGAACTTCGACTAAGGTGTCCACCATTACGAGTTTGAACCCCGGTCGCAGCGAATTTAACATGGCTTTCGTTTGGCTTTCAGAACCTTCTTCGTCAGTTCCGGTTAGACGCGGTGGATAGTCGGAATAAGTGAGAGATCTAGATACCTAGATTATAAAAAAAAATCTAGTAAACTCTACATATTCCATTTGATGCATCTAGGCTACACACAGTACAGGTTTAATTTTTTTATCTAAAATTACAAAATAGTAATATAAATGTATAACTTGAATGAATTATCATAAAACAATTCATTTCGTCAATTTGTAAATGTCATACATTGAAAAGAGAACTTTCCTTACTTTTTCTTGTATACTCTTTTATTAAAATTATGTAGTCAATATTTTTAATCATAATTGTCTCAATTGATAACAAAATCAGTTAATTCAATCTTTTATAACATATTAGACAAAACATGATTATTTGTTAGTTTCAACTTTGAAAAAAAAAATCAGCTATGGCAACTGATACCAAAATATTCAACAATATATGAACACAATAATGTGTGTGTTTATAACAATTTTCCATTTCTAAGCGAAAATAAGTATTTCAAAATGCTTTCTATAATCCTTTAATATATATCAAAATGCATTCTAACATCCTTTAATATATATTCTGATAAAAAAATAGTTTCACAGATAAATAATCATCAATTATATCTATGTGCATTCTATATTTTTAAAAAGTTTTCAATTTTAAACATGATGCCCACAAATTATTGTAACTAAAATGTATAAAAATATTATCTGATTCATAATATTAGTCAGAAATAGAATATTTATGAAATATTAGAACTAAAAATGCAGAACCAAAAACAAAAATATTCAAATACAAATACAAAAACAAAAACAAGGCTGAGGTCAAATGATATTAGCAACAATTTTTTATGAAAAGTCATGTAACCTTTCCTAGAAGTCTTTCGATGAAAACGTTTATGCAACCATGCCGGACCACCTAATGCAATGTATGATTGGACGTGAGTCACGTCACACTATTGGTACTATCTTGGGTAATAGAAGGGCTTATTTCTCGAAGAGTTAAAGAAGCAACTTGTAAAACTGGTATAAAGTTGTATGATAGCATATGACCAAGTAAAAAGGGGTGTTGTGGCCATGCTGAAGGTTTTGAGTGATGTTCTAATACAAACAGTACATCCATAAATCTAAGATCTCGTAAGCTCTCTACATATTATGTATCTAGTTACCCACCGAGTCTATTTATATACAAGTGGTCTATTTATATACAAGTGAAAGCTTTCCAAACATACTGTAAAACCACACCACTTACTGAGTCTCGAGTGATCCATGAACAACCATTTCGAAGAACATAGTTTCTATTAATTGGCATTCAAATTAAAATTTATCGTCCTAGGAAATGAAGGTGGATATATTACAATTTAGATTATTTACACCACTAGACTAAAAATATTTTTAGTTTTGTAAAATTTTAAATTAAATAAACCCATATGTTATAAATTAATTATGGAAACAATATTATACTACTATCTACTTTTTCAAACAACACAATAATTAATCTTGTGTACGAACAATATAGAACATTATAATTGACCAAAATATTCAAATAATTTAAAAATCAAAAATAAATATGCCTTACTTTTGCAGGTTTAGATACTACAAAATAATTTCACTCTATCAAGTTAACTCAATTAATGCTTTAGTTTATCATTATTTTTATAAATAAAAAATATTTTCATTTAAATTTAAATAAAATTTTATATTGAAATAATGTAATAAATAAAATCTAATAAATTTACACCAAATAAATTTAAATTTTAAATTATTTTATGAAGTGTAATTAATATGATATATATGAACATTTTCATATATTCATATTTCTATATGTTAGCAACATCATTTATTTTTGTATTCACTAATCTATAATCTAATAAAACATTATATAATTTATTTAAGTAACATAATAATTCAATAATAGTCATTACGTAAAAATCTAAATTGTACAATAAATATAATAACAAAGATAATTATGAAAATGTTCAAAATATATTATTTAAAGATAAATGTTTAATACTAGTCATAAACAATAAATTTAAACTGATTATAATAGGAACTAAATTATTAGCAAGATAATTACACAAAACAATTATAATTTGTTCTAACTAAACCACATAAAATAAGTATTATACAGTTAAAATCTCTTTTAACATTAAACAACAATCAATTATTTTATAACATAATCAATTAAAAATAAAATTCGCACTGTCTAGGGGATCATGATCTAGTCTCTGTTAAATCTATTTCATGAGCTATGAATATGTTGTATTGCTTATCAACAATGTTATAAAAATGAAAATATTGTCCAGCAGACCAACAAAAAAATAACCTGATCTATTGATATTTTTATTTTTGATTTTTTGGATTTTATATTAAAAATCGTGTTTAATATTCAGACAATGAATTTACTAATTCATTATTAAAATATGAAATTGATCCAATTACCTAAATCAAAGAAGTTCGAGAAGAAAACCTTTAAGTGAATGAGAGGAGTCTAAAAATAGATTTCAAATCTTACATAACTTCAAATGAATAAATCATCAGAGCATGCATTTAATTTTAAAGAAATACTTAGACTTAATTTTTATAATATGCATAATTAAAAGATATATTAAATCCGCACTCAGTTGTCTAAAATTTAAAGTAAACTACAATTAACAAATTCAAATCCAAAAATATTAATTATTTAAATTGTGTAGGGGTCAGTTGATCCCGTCCATCTCTTGTGCCTCCGTCATTGACCGTGTCTTATCCCGGTATATTCGAGAATTTGATGGGAAAACAAAATCCACATAGCATTTATCTGTTATAAAATCTCAACGAACTCAACAGCATGAAAAAGTCATGAACCATACATTAACTCACACTATCTATCAACCTCTTCTTAAATTTGTTTTATGATTCTAAAAGCATTTATTATATTTGTTACAGTATATGTTTATTAATATGTTGACCGATTTTATATGTATTTATTTAAGTTGTTTCAAGTTACGACATGAAAATATCAGGTTGATGCAAGAAATAATATATTTAAAAGAAACTATTAATAATAAAAAACACAACAAAAGATTAAATAAAAGTGTACAAAGGTAAAACTTATTATTTTATAAGTTTTTATATTATTCATTCCGTTTCTGAATAAGTGTCATTTTAATATTTTTTACACAGATTAAGAAAGTGACGAAAATATATGTAACTTGTTATTAATTACACCTCTCTGACCAATAATATGTGAGATAAATGAAATTATTTATAAAATTAATGTAGTTTGCAATTAATTTTCAGCTGAAAATAATTATAATTTGCATTGGAATTGTAAAGTAACAATTTTTGTTTAACAAAAAAGCTAGAATGACTTGTTAAAGTAACAATTAATTTGTTAAAAAAATAAATCTGCAAATCAGAGTTTAGTGTCTTATGATTTAAAGATAAACTTGTCGCCACAATATATTATCTCTTTTCCATAAATAAAATATAAAATACAAGTACAGTAGAAACTCTATAAATTAATATTTGATAAATTAATAAATTTCGCCGGTCCAATTTTGGACCGGTGTAAAATATGATATAAATCGATAAAATAATAAGATAATAATATTTTTACAACCCATATAAATATATAGTCTCATTAAAATCATAAATTAATAATCTATCAATATTTTTTTATATAAGAACAAATTAAATATTATATTGTTGGTTTTATATTTACAATGAAAATACATCTATTTTTCTTAATATTTCAATATATTTTTATAATATTTAGTAAAATTGTATCGAAAATCATATAAAAATTCTATGAAACATAAAAATATACACCACAATATGAAAGTCAAATTTCTAAAATTTAAATAATTCATATACGGTAAAATTAAATATTTTCTTATTTTATAAACAAAAATAGAAAAAATCTAAAAGTAAAACTTTTGTAAATTAATATCTCTATAAATTAATAAAATTTTAAATTCTCAACATTATTAATTTATAGAGATTCTACTACAGAATATTCAAATTTCTTTTATGTTTTTATAGATATCCAAACAATACGTTATTTTTAAAAACAATAACTAATTGTTCAGTAAAATAACAGTTTAAAAAAGAAAAAAGTAACTAAAATGTTCACGCATACTAATAATACAATAATTTTTTACAATTTAATTTACCATTTATTTTTACTATGCATATTTAGTAACTATCGAAAAATTATTAGCTCCGGGTGGAATTTATCTCTTTCGCTTTCTAGATTCTTTTCGTTGAAGTTCAAGATGTTAGCTATCTCCAAGTTTTGAGTTTTTGCTCAAAGGAAAAAACCCGACGGTGGCGGAGCTAGAAAATATTTATATCGGGGTCATAATTTAAATTTAGTTAATTTAAATTTATTTACAATATAATTTCTTAATAATAATTAAAGATTAGGAAACTTTTTAATTTCTAGGAGAAATTATATTCAATGAAACAAAAAGTACAGTACTAAAGGTATGCAAAATTACTTGTTAGGCTTTATGATAAGTTTTGTGAGCTTCCAACTTAAAACCAATTGACGGTAAGTGGAGTAACTTAAATCCCTTATATATTACTTAAGTCCCTTTCATATTTTCGATGTGGGATTTTCTCTTCAACACTTTCCCTCAAGATAATGGTGCGTATAACCATTAGTTTCGCAGAATCCGAGATTGTGTGACCAAAGAAAGATAATATATGATAGGGACTTGAATGTTTGGGATTAATCTGATAAACAAAAGTGGAAAATGAACTAAAATAAATTGCAAAAACAACTAAAAAATTATGTGACCAAAGAAAGATAATATAAGAAATATTCTGATAATTCTAAAACAATGAGAAACGTAAACAAAAGAAAACTATAGAATACGAAAACAGGTGAAAGCAAACAATATACAGTGAAACCTCTATAAATTAATAATGTTGGGATTACACCAAAACTATAATTTTTTATTCATTTATAGAGATTATTAATTTATCGATATACTAATTGAATCAAAAACTCAATTTGGGACTATAAAATTATATTATTTTATAGAAATTTTAATATATATTAATTTATATAGTATTAATTTAAAAAAGTTATACCGTAAGTTAAACTGTTTTTTTATCAAAAAATGTTAAATTGTTTAAACCCAGGCTTTTAGGTCTAGAATAACTTAAAATAAAGATACGAGGGTGCGGAAAGAGAATCGATCTTGGGCAAGAGAGTCAAAGTAAAGGATCTAGACCAACTGAGCAATTGTTACTAGCTTAAAGTTTTAACTTTTAACTAGATTTTGACCCGCCCTTTAAAGGGCGGGTATATTTTTGTTTTATTTTTTAAAATTAATTTTTATATTTTATTTTAAATATATTTTTAATAAATTATTAATTATTAATTTAATTTAATTTTGGTAACTATATTAAATATGCCAAGTTGCATAGCTATACACTTGTCCATATACATTTCTCATATTATTTTTAAACTTTATTCCTAAAGTTTGCAACATATAATTTTTTTAGTAGTTACCCAACATAATTAGTCAAGAATATTTGTACCCAAAAAATCCGAATCGGAATCGACCCAAAAATCAAAGTCCCATCCTCGGTGTTTTGAAACCCGATCCGGACCTGCAGTGAACCGGTAAATCCGATGACTCAAGATAAATCCAGTTTAGGTTTTGTGAAATACCAATATTTAAAAACCCGCAAAAAATCACTAAAATCTGGAACCTGGTTAAAGCATTGGTTAAACTAATAGATAAATATTTATGAATTTTTAAATTTTGATATTTTTGTATGTCATAAATCTTAACTTGTTTAAAATAAATAAATAATCTAAACTATTTTGTATGTCAAATGGAAATAATAATATATAGAAACTAAAGTTAAGTATTTTCTAAATGTTTTTCAAATATAAAATATGTACATATCCAAACTATTATTTCATGTTTTATAAAAAGTTTATATAATATTTAACTTTGGTTTATAGTAAAATTAACTAATTTATTTATTAATTTGTGGTTCACTCGATCCAAAGTCCGGTGACCCGTAAAGTCGTCTAGAACATTTTATCAATCATACTTGTGTTTTAATAGAAGAAGATTCCGGGATCCTAGATTCTGACGTGCCTTTAAAAAGAGCGGATATATATTTTTTGTTTTAAATTAAGTTAAAAATTTTAATTTTTGTATTTGAGTGTTTTGGTAATCATATTTGTATTTAATATTAATTTAGTTTGATAGAATAGTTTTTTAAATAAATAAAATACATAGTTGAACATAACATTTATCAATAGATCATAGTCAAATATAAAACTACTTATTGTAATATATCTATATATATAAAGAATATAAATAAGAGTGAATCAATCATTAATCAATAGATCATAGTCAAATATAAAACTACTTATAGTAATATATATATATTATATATATATATATATATAAAGAATATAAATAAGAGTGTATCAATCATTAATATGATTGAAAGTTGCATATTGTTGCATCAAACATCAAGAATATGATTAAGTAGCGTTTGTTATGTAAATATGCAACTGATGTTATAAAATAAATGACAGTTATTAAAAGAGGGAGGAAGTTATAATTATACGGAGGGAGGAAGTTGCATACGTGACATCAAGAAGTTGGCTGCGATAATTAGGATTGGAACTAAAGAGGGAAGAAGTTATAAATATGGCAGTTTGAATATTTAAATGACAGTTATAAAATAAATGGTTCATTAAATAAATAAATAAATAGTGAACACAACTTTTATCAACTGGTCATGCTGAAGAATTAATAGAATAGATATTTGACTAGGGCCAGCTAACCCTTTAGTGGCCATGTAGCTCCGCCCCTGAAACCCGACCTAATCTTTTCTAGTGGCGGGGAGTTTTTCCAACGACGAAAGTACTGTTTTGTGGTGTGGTAGCTGAACCCACAGTTCTGCTCTGACAATGTGGCATTGGCCAGCTATTCTGTGTTTGTGTGGAGTATCTATACTATTATCTGCGAAATGATTTTCGAAACAGAACTTTGATGTTAAAAATTAGAGTGGTTAATATTGATTTTATCCTTTATGAATAAATTATATATATTTTAGTCAAAATAGAAATAAATTTAAAATCTATTTGATTAGGTAAGTGATTAAAATTAATAATAATAAGAATTATCCAAAATCTAAAATATATATTTAAATAAAAAGATAATTTTAATATATATTATGTTGTTATCCAAAAAGTATATTTTAATAAGAAAGTAAAAAATTCAAAAACAGAAAACACATAACTAAATATTAATTATCAAAATATAAAAAATATATTTTAAAATAAAAAGATAATTCTTATATATATATTGTGTTGTTATCCGAAATGTATATTTTAATAAGAAAGTTAAAAATTCAAAAACAAAAAACATATAACTAAATATTAACCAAGCAAAAAATTATTTTGTATAATTAAAAAGAGAATACTGAGTGATTTTGAATTTGCGAATGAATTTTTCGCAACAGAGCTTTACATTAAAAGCTAGAGTGGTTAATATCGATTATACCTTTAATGAATAAATTATATATTAGTCAAAAATAGAAAGAAATTTAAAATCTACTTGATTAGATAAGTGATTAAACTTAACAATAACAAGAATTATCCAAAATCTATAATATATATTTTAAAATAAAAAGATACTTATTATATATATTATGTTGTTATCCAAAAAGTATATTTTAATAAGAAAGTTAAAAAATCAAAAACAGAAAACACATAACTAAATATTAATCAAGTAAAAAAATATTTTGTATAATTGAAAAGAGAATACTAAGTGATTTTGAAGATTTATTTATTAACAATAAATACAATGTATAAACAAATTTCAGAAAGATTATAATATTTAAAAAATTTCAATGAAAACATTAGTAAGAACTACAATTTTTTTTCTTAGTAAAATATATATAGATATATATATATATATGTATAATAAGTAACTAGATTTTGATCCGCTCTTTAAAGGGCGGGCGGGCATATTTATTTTTTATATTTATTCTAAAATTTTAATTTTTATATTTATTTTTTAATTATATTTATGTTTTTAGTTTTATAATATTTTTTAATGATTAATAATTTTTTTTAATAATTATATTAAAATAATTAGACCACGCCTATATCAATAGGTCATGTTCCTATTTTAATACTATTGATATATATATATATATATATATATTTATATTTCAAACTTGTACACCTACATTTTAGATAAGAAATTAATGAGAAATCAGTTTTGAAAATATATTACCATATATGGAGTTTAATGAATAATTTAAAAATAATTAAAATAACTAACCTTAAAAATAGGAATGACATTCTTGTTAATTCCTTGAAACATCAAGGGAATGTTAAAATAAAAGCTGCTGTTTTAATTGTATTGATTATCAAATTTTTATGTTCTCATATGCGGGCTAATCACGTAGTTTGATTGTATTAAATCATATTTAAATCGGATTGATCAATGGTTGGACCGTTTTTATAAAGAAAAATTTTATATTATTGTTATATTTATATAAATGAGATTTTTTTTTCTAAAAAAATATCGAAAATTATATTTAATCAATTCAGTTACAAAAAGTAATATTTTTTAAAAAATATAAAAAAGATCTAAAAAATTTACTTTCTAGAACTGGAAGGAGTATTTTATTGATAATTAGGTGTTTACCAGATCAGACAGAACATGGTGGATTCAATGACGTCTTGAAGTATGTGAAACATTGTCGTTTTCTTAAAGCTAGCGATCTCCCTTAACATTGGAATCTCCGTCACCGTCCGATTACGATCTTTCATTCCTCTCTATCGTCAGATTTACCAAAAATGCTGAAACGTGATTAAAGAATGTACCATCTACCAATTAAACAGATTGTCGGGATACATTGATTTGACGTCCTGATTCTGTGGGACCGAACTCATACACGTGATGAAAGTAGGTAGCTACAGAATCTATTATTATTGTTTAAAGAACTTGATGATATTCACAAGAATGAGATACAAATACTTCATTGCCAGTTCAATATAAAGCTAGAAATTTTTGCACAAATTTAAAAAATTAGTCTTTGAAGCAATAATACTAGTATATGATACAAAATGAAATTGATGAAAACTTATATCAAAAAAATTTTGATGTAATAGTTTCGTTTAAAATAAAATATTATAGCGAGAATGCCAAATTGTATTGTGAAACAAAAACCTAGAGCTTATGAGATAAGATGTACGGAGTAGTTGAGAAAATCCAAAACGCACACTATGATCAACTTAAGTAATTGTAATGAACAAATCTGCAGTCGTAATTTTTTTTAAAACACAAATGAACCCTAAAGTCACACTTTTATTCATATCACACTCGGGGAGGTTTCTTGAAGTGGAAGAAATTAAGAAAAAAAATGTTGATACCACAAGGCAAGTTTTCAGTCTTTCAGATGGTGAGGTTTTCTTGTAGCGCAAGGAACGAGCCTATGATCTTACCACCAAGATCTGGGAACGTCTCACAACCAGGAAGAGAACTTACTTTCCCTGTTCTATCCACTTGAACTGGATACTTAAGAAGATGACCTTGCATCTCCGTGACCTCTTCTGCTGCATACTGTCTCCAATTCAGCTCACTTAATTGCCTAACTCTTCTCACGCATTCCATGTTCTCCGGTTCCTCGAAACCTTGCTCTAGAAACCCTAGATGTTCTGCCCACAACGACATTCTATATCCAAAGATCTGGCAAGAAATTGCAACAAAACCAAGTGTTTAAGACACGTTTTTAGGACATAGCTTTTTTGAGTTTGTTCTTTTTTACCTGACCACGAGGACGAGAGCCTTTCTTAGCCCATGAATGGTGTGGTTGATAACCTCCCATGGCGATCTCAGTGTCTCTAGTTCCTTCCAAGGATCTCTGGTTGATATTCGCGGAACCGATCAAGACAAACTCATCATCAACGACCATACCTTTGGAATGAACATATATCATAAACCTCCTACTCTTCAAAGCTTGCACCTGCAGAAGGAGTCCATTAAATATCTCAACAGCTGGAGTCATCCATTTTATATGTAATACATATAGACATATATATACCTGTATAGCATTTGCATTTGCGTTTGACTTAGGTGGAGTCCGAGGACTATTGTATACACTAACTGTTCCATCAGCAACCTCTCTGGTTCCAAGACAGAAGAAGTTGAGAAAGTCTTGTGGCTCATACTGACCATCAAGTCCAACTTCCACAAGTGCCTTGTGGATGGTCTGATACATCATTTGCATGGTCTTGTGCTGCAAATTATCATGAAAAAAGATGTCAGTGAGATTAGATCATTTACCAAATAATGGACAAACTACTTTACCTGCCAGTATAGAATTCTCTGTATAGGGTTACTCGTTGGAGGACCTTCAGGCCACATTGGAATGACAATATAAGCAGCAAACTTCTCTCTTGCTCTAATTTTGTTAGCAATCTTAAGCGCGATTTCAATAGGGATTAGATTATTAGCACCTGAAATACCATATCATTGATATTAAATTTTTGTTAATGAACTTGCCTTTAAAAAAAGCTCACAGTTCCTTACCCAAGTCCTTGTTTGAATCCCAGTTGAATGATGATCCAAGAAAATACTGGTTCTCAATGTAGATGAAGTGCTGAGCAGATCTTATGGCCTTAACATAAGCAGCGTGTATGCTCATGTCAATGAGTATGTTCTTCCCACACAGTAGATTCTGTGACCACAAACATATATATTTATCAGTAGAGAGTAGTAGCAACATGTTGGTGGCTAAAGAAAGCAACATGTTGAGAGTTGTGCTTACTCTTCCAGTAGCTTCCTTTGGATCCTTTGGAAACCCTTTGACTGAACTTGAATCAATCGAACGGAAAACCTAAAAAAAAAGAAAGATTAATTCATAGAAAGGACTGAGATCTCTTCTGCACCACAAACATACAGCAAGCAACAATGATGCATCACCATTACCTACCTGAGCATGCCAAGTCTCTGGATCATTCTCATTAACAGAAGAAGAAGCTTCTGATAGTCCTACGATGTCTGGAATTCTATCAATGAAAAGCAACGAATCATCAGAAGCCGATTTTAACTTGCCCAATCCGCGAGATTTCGAGGCTTTTCTCCAGCGTTCTTCAAAATTAGCAAGCACATCATATGCAGCTGGACCATCGATCTTGCTGTGCAGATCATGCCATGGCTCTCTTGGTCCATCATCCGCAGTTGTCTTATTTACCAAAGAAAAAAAAACAAAAAAGTTTCTTCTTCACATTGAATCTAAAACAAAAATTGCAAACGAACATGATGATTATTTTTCTACCAAAAAGTTAGGGTTGTGGAAGTCATCTTTATGGAGTGTCTTAAGTGTCCTGAAGAGAGGATGCTTGGGAGTATCAAAACGTCCGTTGCACACGTCTAACCCTCCAACAAATGACACGATCTTTCTTCTGTTCTGACCTGCATCTGCATCTACAATCACAGTTTTCTGATGATGCGTGTAGATAGTTCCAACTTCCTGTTCATCCATCAAAAAAGATTCATCAGCTGATGATGAAGCTATACATACATAAAGAGAGTAACTATTCAGCATCTTACAGATTTCTTTATGAAGCTGTGACCTTTCCCACCAGATCTAGGGCAAAGAAGTACTTGCACTGACGAATGCTTGAAGAACCGGCGAGTCTCTTCATCACTTGTGTTCATAACTCCTTGCTACATTGCAACAAAAACACCAATAAAATGCATTTTTGCTTCAGTTACTACTAAAACATGCATTATATGTAGTGTAGATGCTTACAGTTTTGAAGCCTAGAAGGCTCCTTGAAGTAGGATCATCCCACACCAAAACCAACACTCGCACACCTTCCTGAGACTTGGCCTTCAGCAAATCCCCTAACGTACCATCCGTTGGATCATTATTCCGCCTAACCAGCCTAACCGGATGATAAACCGACCAACCAGTGATATAAACCAACCTCCTCGCCTGCCTAATAGCATCAGCCATATCCTCCCAGCACTTCCCATGCCTATACTGCACACCACCGTCGAGATACACACTCGGAAGCGTACCGTCGTCAACATGAGCATCCTGATACAGAGTAACCCTCCCTCCTTTCCTCAAAGGGAAGTAAGTACCGGGAACTCCAACACACTCATTACCAAAACCAACACCCATCTGGTAAACCCTCATCCTCTCCATCGGAGTGTACTGGATAGACAGACTCAACACAGCTCCCTGTTTACAAGGCTTCCCGCTACTGTTGAGTATAGGGAAGAAACCTTCGATCCTGTTCCCTGAAGATAACTGCTCGGTCGGGATTCCGACAGCTCCCATGATCTGTGACCCGATGATGTCGCTGTCTTTGACCACGAAGTGGACTTCGGCAGCGCTGTGAGCGACGGGGACGTCGAAGTGCTGCATCCACACAGGGTTCTCGCTGTTGCTGATCACGAAGGTTCTGCCGATCACGGCGCCTGAGATGGAGACGGTGACGTAAGGGTCGCTCGTGATCTTGGAGGACTTCTCACCTCCTTCCGGTTTGGAACTGTTCCTTCTGGTTAAACCGGAGAGCATCCCGCCCAGACGGTTGTGGAAGCCGTCCATGTTTGGGAGGTGTTTCGCTTCTTTAACCCAAATGTCTAAGTTACCGTGAAGCAGCTCTACACGCAAAGATCCGGTGCTGGTGGCGAAGGGCACGGGCTGCTGGCCGAAACCGTGGCTTGACCCTCCTCCCATTGACAGAGTCTCCGTGTAAACCGGATGATGAGCCATCACAGAAAAAAGGTTGAGACTTTCAGTAGTCCTGATCAAAACCCACAACAGAAAAGAGAGTAACAGTTGATGGGTAATGAAGATTGAGATTAAAGATGAAACCTTTCTTTAATGAGAGAGAGAGATCTAAAAAGGTATCATCTTTGGAGAGAAGAAGGTGAAAGGAAAGGGAAGGGAAGGGAGCGTTGACTTGAAACGTAAGACTCGGAACAAGTGAGCTGCCGTTGCTGACCCGTTCTTATTAATGACCCACTTGAACTCTTAATTAAAACTAGTTTAATTTAATTTATAGTGACAGACGAGGAAGACTTCAACTTAGACTCGGCTGCTAATTGATGATGATAATTGTTTTTGATTATACTGTTTATTACGAATCAAATGGCGACCATTCAAGTGCGGAATTTATAATACCAGCTTTCACTTCACCATTCGTAGTTTCTTTTTTAAAATTATGCGGATTTTGAAGGAACAGTAACAAAACCGCAAACTGAACATACATTTCTTTCATGTACCAATTAGCCAGTGGTTTTTGTCAATTCTGCATTGAATATATATTTCTTTTTAATGTTTATGTAAGACTGTTTTATCAGATTTAATAGTTTATACTCGTTTTAAAAATTTAAAATATAACATATACAAAAAAAATTAATTTCTTTTATTATATAATTAATGTAATTGTGTAATTTATTTTAATAATAAAGTATTAAACAAAAATGATAAAATATACAGATTGTTAGTACATCTTTATTATTTAAAATTATTAATTATCATATATAACTTAATTATATTAAGTAATTTCGTAGGTTTTATTTAAGAAAATAATATATAATAAATTTCAATTTGATAAATGAATAGTCCATAATGAACATATTATATAATATAACATTCCCTATCAATTTAATATTGGACTAACAAAATTTTCAATTGATTTTCAAGTTGCTACGTAAGCAAAATTAACATCACAATTACGTGATAATTCAGCATGATATTTTTTAATTAGTACAACTATATGTTATAACTTTTTAAATGTTTCTCTATTAATATATATGAGATTTTTAAATAGTAAAATTCATAATTAATATTAATTATAATAAAAAAATTTATTAATTCATTTTTATTTACAGAATAAGAAATAACATTTTTGAATATAACTATTTGTAATTATAGGTTGACACACATCAGTTTTGTATTTGCTGGCAAATTAGTCCAAGTGTGTGTTTCTCCGATGTTTTCCACTCCAATACATATAAAACAAGGAAAGATACACAATAGATTATAACTCCTACATACACAAATTTTTTTGAAAGTGATTTTACCTACATACACAATTGATATAAGTCATACGTATATTTGTTTTGCCTGCATATATATTGAAAAGAGTCTATGGTAAGAGTAAGAGTCATATCATAATCTGAAAATTCTGTTTCTATTGTATCGATCCTGAATTCAAGCTTCTCGAGTAGCCATCACTATAAATAAGATTTTCTAGAGTTTTCACGTTTTTAAAGAATAAAATAAATGTTTATAACTTAATTTACTCTTTATTTTTTATACATTTTCCAACAACTATTTACTAATAAAATTTAATCAATTCAAATATTCAAAATTAATATTTCTCAAAATTATACAAAGTACCTTAAATATATAGAAAATCTATTTTTGTGGAACAGAAATAAAATCTAGAAAATCTTATTTTCGAGAACGGAGGTAGTATTATTTTGCTAAATTACTTTTATTACAACAACAAATAATAAAAATATAAAGAAAATACTGCTAGATACTTAAACTATAAAATTATCTTTCATACAAAAAAACAAATTTCATTTTCCTTTTATATTACAATTTGAGAAAATAACCATTAAAATTGGCTGTATTAACTCTCATATTTTGTTGACTCAGCCATTTATTAAACTCGAATAGTCAATTGCTAAAAATCGATTGCTAACACCCTAACAACGTCAAATCTGATTAAAAATTTAATCATATGATGTCGTTTTCATAAAAAGCAGGCATTTAATCAATTCTCTCAGGTTTTAGGAGACGAAATTTCAGTCTCGATTTCTCGATTTCTAGGTGTTGTCATTTTGAAAACTGATTAAAATTTTAATCACACAATGTCATTCTGCACGCCTTTCACCTTCCTCATGCATAGTAAGAGACTTCCTAACAATGCTAAATAAAATAACTAACGTTAAAAACCATAAAGCTCAACAAGAAATCGAGACTGGGTTTTCATCACCTAAAACTCGAGAGAAGGGATTAAGGGCTTACTATCTATGAAAAACGACGTCGTTTGACTAAGTTTTAAATCAGTTTTTGAAAAAAACATTATTAGAGAGTTAACATACATATAGTTTTTCAATCAAATATAACAGTTGATTATTCAAAATGTTTAAATGGCAGAGTCAACAAAATATGAGAGTTAAAATGGCCAATATTTAAAAGTTGAAGAATTGTTTTGATGAGTACGAGTTAAAAGTTTTTCTGGGTTTAATTTGAAAGTTCAAGATTTTATGGCTGTTTGGACAACTTGGAGGAATTTAGATGCTTATTTTACCCTAGACAAATGATTATAGTTTTGGGTCGATTCAAGTTGGTTTTAGAATTTACAAATAAAATAATCTGGACCATTTAAAATACCCTAGTGTTTCGGTTCAATTTCTGATTAGTTCTTAGCACTTTTGTGTAGGTTCGAGTCTCACTTCTTAGAAGCATTTAATACTAGGGCTGGACAAAAAAATCCGAATTAAAAAATGAACCAAATTTGATCCAAAAAATAGTATCGAATCCGAACCGGAACAAACTAAAGATTCGAACGGCTTCAAAATTTTGGTATCTAGAAAACCGGAACCGAATCCGGTTCGGATCAAAATATTTCGGATATCTAAATAGATCCGAATCAGGTTTGTTTACTTGAATATATTGATTATTTTCATATTTAATATTGAAAAGAATATCCAAAATATATTAGATATTTTGAAGTTGTCCAAAAAAACTTGAAAAATATACAAAATAGTCAAAATTAAATATCTAAAATAGCTAAACTATATTTAAGACACCAAAAGTATTCGAAACATCTATTGACTTTCCTTCCAAATATTCAAGCTAAACTATTTTTTATGTTAAGTTTAAGTATTTTAGTATACATTTTTCAAATTTATATGTTACATATTATTTTAATTTTTTGATTTTGAGGAATTGTAAGAGAATTTTCCCCAAGAGAATGCAAGATCATTTGGTTAACCGGTACTAATAAAGAAAACAAAAAGAGGCGTATAGTTAGAGGGATTACTAGCAATACTTAATACGGTTTGGTTTGATATGAAATAATGTCATCGGATAAGATATTAACAATAGATGACAAAAGTGTAAATCGTATGTACTGAGGCTTTGTTATTCCACTTCACAAAATAACCGAAAAGATATGTCACACATGTCAGAATCTACAAAAACTCTTAATCTTCGAGGATAAGACATTGATTGAGTACTTAATCATCTGTGTAGATGACTTGAGAGCAATAGGAGACCTGAAAGAAAGAAAAGGGAGAACAGTAAAGGAAACCATTTACCAGGAGAAAAAGAAAAAGGAAACGATGAAGAAAATGAATTACCAAAACTTGAAAGTGGTCGGATCTTTCCCCTCGTTGACTGTTAAAAGAATACAAAGATATCAGGTACTGAGACAAGTTTCTGAATGATAAGAAAACATGATAGAATCAGTGATACAATCTTACTCTGTTCCAAAGTTTTTGAGCTAGCGTCAAAGAGCAATGGATGTTTTTTCGGAATTTTTTCGATGCTATTATTGAGCATTCTTTTTACCAAAGAGTCCAAGACTGACAATCCCAAAAACAACCAAGAGAGGAGTAAGACCTGAGAAGGGAAACAAACAGACCAAGAATGAATGAAGTGAACATGAGAAAGACAAAAACAAAAAACAATAAGAATACATGAAAATTCATGCCAGTAACAAACCTTAAAACCGTTTAGTCTTAGCTTTAGAGAAGGAAATCTTTGATGGCGATTTGTTCCATTTACAGTTTTGGACTAGGCTAATGGCCTTTTCTAAACAAGGAAATCTTGTCATCCATGACGATAACAAAAGGTTGTACAAACATTGTCCGGCGACGAATGAAGTTTTTTGCATCGCTGAAAACATTTGTATGATATCTTCTTTTGTTGAAGATTTTCTCTCACTTACATGTTTGGATCTCGCTCCGAAAATCAGAACATATGGACTCAAGCATCTAAATCGTAGGTCGTCTGCTGAGAAGATGTCCAATTTTGTATACCAGTGGATTTAACGAGTCTGAGCATTTGGTTACCACCACTATTGTCACTTTTATAACTTTTTTTTTTGCTATCATTAATGTTAGTCTAGATCTTTGTATTAGAATTTTTTAATCATAATATTTTCTAAATATTTTAGTTGATTTTATTTCAATGTTTATTATTTTATATAAACAATGCTTCAGAATTTGTTATTTATTTATGGATTGACTAGTTGGAAATTGGTTTGCTCGTAAAAGTGATTTGGTATTAGCTTTTTCGGCTATGGTTTGTTCTTGGCAGTAGCTCTTTTGTTAACTCCTATGATGGACTTGATAACTGTACATGACGGTTTGAATTTAGGTGAAGTTTGTTTCCTTTCAAGTTTGGTTCTGGTTTTAAAGCTTCCGAGATTGTCCAATCCGGCTTCCGACTCCAGGATCATCTGGCTTAGCTTCCTAATTTCTTTTGCTTTAGTATTGTTTTGTTGATCAAACCATCTTAAAAGCTTCCGAGATTGTCCAATCCAGCTTCCGACTCCAGGATCATCTGGCTTAGCTTCCTAATTTCTTTTGCTTTAGTATTATTTTGTTGATCAAACCATCTTTGTTTAAGATGGAGTGATTGTAATAAACTATATTGTTCCTTTAATATCCGTTCAAAGATAACAAAAGAAAAGACAAACAAGAACTTAATTACAAACCATTCTAAACGTTCATTCACTTTTATTTTTATAGGGCGTTATATATAAATATTACTAACCTATTGCCTTTAATGAGATTTGATTTCTGGCAACAAATTATTAGTATTTTTTTAGCAGAGCACAATTACAGTTTGTAACGTTTTTATGCTAAAGAAAAAGACAGAAAAGGTTTTTAAAAGGAAAGAAAAAAAACAAGTTAGGCAAGAAAAATAGGTTGGAACTTTACAAAAGCGACATGATGAGGATTTACATGATTCTACATTTGCTATCTTTATCTTTAGGGGATTTGCCTTCCTGTCTTGACGCTGTAGCTGATGATGGCCTGTGGCTGCTCCTTGGTACCTGCAATGGTCATAGTATCTACTAATTAACATGTAAAAGAAACGATTTGATTCTGATTACGTTAATGCTAATTACTGTGTCATGTAACACAGTCACACTTGGTATTTGCTAATATCTGATTATAGAGTTATGGGTACAAGAAATGAAGTACCTGAGGACCAGTGATCAGTCGTGAAGCACCAACACTTGTTGGTGGTTGTGGAGTTGGGTTACTCCGTGGGCTCTGGTCCTCAAACTCTTGTTGTTGCAAAGCTATCGCCAGTTGTAGATCAGAGCTGCATTGTACCATAAATATTAAAACAAATCATAAGCATATTTCATAAGAAAAGACATTTCTCTTCTCATCTACTTGTGAAAGAAATACACAAAGAGACAAGGGGAAACAGTGAAGTTTTGAAACAACAAGAATTAATTAATCAGTGGAGACAGAAATGTAAGAGTAGATATTTACTTGACTTCTACGCCTGTGTCTGGAATGCTCGCAAGATAATCCTGTGAGCAAAAAAAAAATGATTAAAATGGTAAAACAAGGACATATTGTATAGTGAGTATAATATAAGGACAACATACAGCAGTATTTGTGACTGCGTTTTGTTCATCCCACGTGCCACTTGCACCAGTTGTGCTGCTGTCTATCTTGAACTCCTTGAAAGTAGCAGTCATGAACGCAGTGTCACCATTAACCTGAAACAGTATTGCATATCAATAGTGGTCACAACAAGCCATAGCAGGAAAGAGACTGTATATATTAATAAGAGTTAACGATGAGTTGGCTGATACCTCATTAAGCTTTTCCCATACTAAATCAGGCTGATTCAGGTAACCTTGATCTGTAGCCAAAAGATAAAGTTCACCTTCGTACTGAAAAAATGACAGCAACAAGAAGTATTTAATTGGACATCAACCTATTGTGATCATAGAAATGAGAATGTCTACGAACTAAACTAACCTTGAACATGGTGCAGAAATGATTGTTGCGGAAAAAGACACAGAGTTCACGTTCTTTAAGACCTTCTTGCAAGCGAAAGAGTCTGTAAGATACGATCAAAATATTGAATGTAAGATAAAAACAAAGGTAGTCAATTAGAGAATATTCAACAATGGATAAGTAACACCACGCACCCACAAAAGGTTAATTGACTGGCACTATTCTTCAGGAAGTTCCTGATTACTTCACCTGGCAAAACTCAACGATAGTGTGTTAATATCTCAACAATAGAGTGTCTCTATGCCCAAGGGTACATTATATTACCTTCTTTTGCTGTGAGCCCATCCGTCCCCTTACCTTCAGAAGAAGAATCATCAACATTCTTCTCATCCCTTTTCCCAAGAAGTGACTCACCTTCGTAAACAGGTTCTTTGTCTGCACAAACTGGTGGAGCCACAGCGTTCACGCATTCCTCACCTTCATACATGGGTTCATCACTAGATATGGGTGAAGTTAAAGCATCGGGTACATCGTCATGCTGGGATTTGCAAGTGAGATCTGGAGATGGAAAGGGGGAATTTGAGTAAGAATATAAAATGCACAAGGGTGAATAAAGACTACCTGGATTAACAGAAGTTGCATCAGACTTGAGTAGACTCTCAGAAGTACATTCAGTTTTTGTCGACTCCAAATCAGTCTTTTCCACTGAAAGCGCCCCAGAAGAAGTTAACTCAGCGACAGCCTTTTCGTTACTGTTAACACTTTCAACAACAGGGCCCATCTCATCTCCAGATTTCTTAGGAGATAGCTGATCATTGTCAAGATCCCCGCCTTTAGCTTTATCACCATCAGATTTGAACTGTTCCAGGTGACAGATACTGTCACCATGGGTGCTAGTTGGGCTTGCATCTGAAAATGTGAACGCAGAGTCTAGATTGGCTGAGTCTCCGTGAGCGTTTGGTGCTGGATCGTTTCCCTGTGATAACTGCAAGGCTTGCAATAGCTCTGTTTCTTCTTCAAGATCTCCCTTTCTCAGTTTACGAAGCTCTACAGCTGCAGGTGGAGAATCTTGAAAAGAACTTGTTTTCGAAAGGCATGGCGAAGGAACACCTAGTGCCGCTGTGGTTGCCGCAACGAAATCAACAGAATCCTCCCCGGCATTTTCATCCTCTACATTCTGCGTTTCCAGTGCAACGAGCTCCCCCATTAGAGTATTATATGACTTGCTACCAAGTGCATTAGCTGCTTCAACATCCTGGGCGTATGCAAAAGGGAGGGAAATTAATGGAATCAAAACAACAGAGCCAGGATTGCTAAAGATTCTTATCCATAACGAGCCAAACTATGGGATAAAAATGTTGAAGTATTGTGTATCTCAAGAAGGAAAAGAGCATAAGATGACCTCCACATCCCAAACGGGCAATAGACAAGAAAGCAATGATGTACCTGGGGATCAACTATCCATCCATGATATAAGGGAATGTCAAGTAAGTCAAATATTGCACACTCAGGTGTGAACTCAAAATCATCAATCCTGGCAACAAAGCAAAAAAAAATTAATGGTTATGATATAAATTTCAACAAGCTCGGAAACAAATGATAAAAAGCTGTGTTAGAACCTCCTGAATTTAATATTGACATCAATTCCAGTTGTAAGACGCGGAAGAAGATCAATAGCATCAGCAATGTTCTGTTGCTGATTCTTGATATATTCTTCTTCTTTGTCCTGCCATGAGAAACATTAAACAAGAGTTATCCACAAAGATTCAGTCCATATAATATATATATATAATTATAAAGAAGAAGAAGGGGTTTGATTAAATTACATTGACTTTACTATTGGAATCAATCAATCTGTCAACCACAAGAGACATCAATCTCTCTTGAGAAACCTCATAACAGTCAGGATTAAGCTTCAAGTTGTTTCTCAAGAGAAGAACATTACCTGTTACATCCCAAAAATCAATAACTCAAAACGTTCATTTAAGACATCCAGATGCAACTAACTATCAGTACATTACTTCTCCTACAGAACATTAAGACAACGAACGAATATACTTGATACCATAAACTCCGATGATCGGTTCACTAAGCATAAAGTCAATGATTAGAGACAAAACATTTAATTACATTATTACCAAAACCAACAAAACCCTAACACCGATCCTTGAACTAGCGTTACAATCCTAGAAAAGGAAAACTAGAACAATCCATTATTTGGGATGGTATTAATTCAAACCCTAAGAGGAACGTACAGATGGCTAAAAGAGGGCAAGGTCCATTCTCGTTCTGGAGAATGATAGGCGTGTTTCGTCCAAGGAACTGAATCGATTTCGTCTTGTACGTGACCTCCTCTTCCCCCTTAGTTTCGTTTACCACATCTTCTTGATGAATCGCTTCCTGAATCGTCTGTGTCGGAGAGTCTGAAGCGGTCGCCATTTTGATGATCGAAGAATTTTTCTGATCCAAATCGAACGAGAGAGAGAGAGAAGAGAGAGCGTGCGATGAAGAGGAAGATGATTTAATTTATATTTCGAGCAAGAACTTTTCTGGAAGAGGGTTAAACATAACCAAACCGGTACGTACCAAACCGACATTCGGTATTGATTAAAATACTATTTTGGTTATCAATTTAAATGTACAAACCAGAAGACGTTGTTCTGCGAATTTATTTTGAAGAGCAGTGTAACGGACCAATTGGTTCGATTTCGTTTGGGTTTCTTATTTGTGAATATAACTATGGTTAGACCATTACCATTTGGTTGAACCAACTTGGGAAAGCTTGTATCTCTCACGCGTATCTTTTCGGGGTACGGTCAAATTAAAATTGTTATCATATCATCATTTTCTAAAAAATAACATAACTACTCTTTTAAAACTACTTTTATATTCATTGAGTTTCCTTATAACACTATTATCAACATCAAAAAATAACACTAACACAATCTATCAGGGCCAGGGGCATGACTTTTTTTATCTTACCACCCACGAACGCCGCAGTTTTTGCAGTTACTATTGATTATTGGCGTTTTGAAATAATCATAGGAAACGGTACAAATCATTTCATACCTCTTAAAATTAAAACCTACTTCCAGTTAGTATTTTTGGCTGCAGACAGTTGAAGGTGAATAAATAAATAAAAAAAATACTTTTTAAAATATTTAAAGAATTTAAAATAGAAATATTATAAATAAAAATATATACACATTTGATATTTTGATTTAAATTCATAAACAGTATAATAGTTTGTTTTATAGAAGTTTAAATTAAACTAAGACTATTCATTATAATTTTAAAAAGTTAATATATATACACATATAAAGACATATACATATATATACGAAAAATATTACTTCAAAATTTTTAATATAAATCTTCAAAAAAAATTATTAAAATTATAAATTTCAACTAATTAAAAAATTATATAAATAAACATAATATTATTATTAATCATATTTTATTAATAATTATTTTATTTTATCACAATAGTATGTTTTATATTTTTATAATGTTGTAATATGTTAATATTGGTAATTTATTATTAAACTGCTGCAGTATCTCATAATCAACGAGTCATAATATCCCACAAATGCACCAATTTCTAACTATTATACTAATCGTACAAATTGTTTAAAACGCTAAAACCGAAACCACTCATATCCGCAAAATTTCACAACCGCACCTACAACCACTGCATTTCAACCAATCAGACCTTAAAGCATGTAATATCATGTACATATTAATGGCAAAGTAAATTTTCTTTTGAACAAGCAAAGTAATTTTAAGAGATTGTTTATCCCTACAATCATCTTCATAAAAGAAATGTGACAAGATTAGTAAAAAGTTGAGATAGCTATAATTGGAGCTAAAGTAATAATACACTAGATTTTGACCCGCTCTTTAGAGAGCGGGACAATCGTTTTGTTTTAAATTTATGCTCTTGTTCGATTTTTCATAAGTGTGTTTAGGCATGAGTATCCGGATTGAGATCGATTTTCATTAATAAATTTGGTTTGGTCCAACATATATATATCAACTACGATAACGTACAATCTTACCGACAGATTGCGTGGCAAGCAATCTTTAAGAGGGCGGGTATGTTTTCTTTGGAAGGGCGGGATTTGTTTCCTGTAAAAATTTAAATATCAAACATTGTATAGTTTGGTTTTGAAGTATAATCTATACTATTATAACGATGCGTAATACTAATTCGAGTTACACGTTTTAGATTGTAACTCATGTTTTGATAATATACCGAGTTAAATAGTTGAGATTTTAATTTATGTTTTGAGAAAGTGACAATGGCGGGTATGTTTCTTTGGCAAATTTATGTTTGTATATATTATGTGTTTCAACATAAAATGTATATCAAGTGTCTTAATATTTTTGTTAGAAGTTGTTTTTTAGGTTTATGTTCGTTTTCATATATATAAAATGTTAGTATTGTGAATGGTTAAAAAAAAAATCATTTGATTAGAGAATAAGTTATTTTAAAGTTTTATATTTGTATTTAAAAAAACTTATTCTCTTTGGTTATTTATGATAAGTTTGTATTTTTATTTATGTTTAGATCTAAAACTTAATTATAAGATGTTAAAAAAACTGAAAACTTTGCTTTTGTAAATTTTAATTATGTAAAAAATGTAATAATAATATCTTCTTTAATTTACATGTATATATTCATATGAGATAATTAAATAATATTATAGATGAAAAAAAGAGGTTGATGAATATGAGATATTTAAATAATAATATAAATAAACTAACCTTTTTTTATAAACATAGTCAATATTTAAATTATACTTGAAAATAAAAACTTTGGTTTACAATGGGTTTTTGATGAATTGTTTTTTTATTTAAATATTAAAGTGAACGAAAATCGAAACAAAAGTAGCAGGAGAATCATATTACTATTTTGATTTTGGTATAGTGTTAATTACCATAGTAGAGTTTAACAAATATAGTTTAAATTTAACAGAGTGATTTTGATATACCCCTTTTGGTATAGATCAAAACATGATAATGTGGAACCTTATATGGTCCATAATTCCATTATATATACTAAATACATAATTCCTTATATGGTCCATAGCTGTCAATAACCCACCCCACATGCCATAGTTTAATCCGTTTATGTATTAATCCAATTAAAAAATATATATAGATTAATACTATTAAAATATCGTTTGTTTAAAAAGGGCGGGTATATTTTTTTTAAGAAAATATATCCAAAGATTAGCTTAAAATAAATGCAGTGGCATGAGATGGTAAATACTATCAAACATAAATATATGAGGTAGATTTTAAGTAAATCTAGATTTTGACCCGCGCTTTAAAAGCGTGGAATGACTATTTGATTAAATTTTTCAATTTAAAAGTTACTAACTTATTTTTTGCTTGAATTTTAATATTTGAGTTTTGACATGCACAATGAGAGTAATCTATTTTGACGTATTTTGACATCTACTAACTTATAGCGAAGAGTATTCAGATTTTAGGTTCGTGTCGGTTCAAGTTAGTCAGTTTTCAAGTTTTTAGGATTGGATGTTTCGAACCCGTGTATGAACCTTACATTTTTGGGATCAGATAGTTCGCGCAATGATGAGTTCCAGTCGGGATTTTATTTTTTCATAAAAACCTAAACTGAACCAAATTAAAAATAGTTTAGATTTAATTCAGGTTTAAAGCCAAAAAATCTGAAAACACCCAAAACCCCGAGTTAAACCTCAAAACCTGAAAAATTCAGATAGATCATGAAGTTCCTGGTTTTGGACATTTTACTTATAAATTAAATTATATATATTAATATTTTATTCTATTTTATAACTTATACCATATAAATATACGTAGTATAACATACGTTAATATATTAACCGCATTGGTTTACACTATCACATAATGGTTATAAACCTTGCAAATATAGTTATTTTTTGGTGAATTAGTTTTGGTTACACTATAAGAATATATTTTAAGTATAATAATAAAAACTTATGTTTTAGTAAGATAAATGTTAAAAACTGATAAAAACTAATAAAACTTTAGTCATGAACATATTATCCAAAACCTAAAAAACAAAATTGAACTGAATTAAAAGAACCGAAACCAAAATTAGACGGAAATTTACAAAAACCGAATTAAATCGGAAAAACTAAAACCAAACCGAACTGAAATAGGTGCCCGGACATTTAAAATAGTATTTTACTTATAAAATTTAATATTTTATTATGAATTTTATAAATAAATTCAAATTCATATTAAATTTTGTTTACAGTTTCCAGTTTCCGTAGGCTTGGCCTACAAATCTTTTTTGCTTCCAACCAACAAAAACGTGTATGTCTTTTTTGACTTTCCAAAATAATACTGAACTAAAAAGAAAATTCCGTTTTAACTTCAACAAAGGAAACGAAAATCAGGAGAAACAGACCCAATCATCACCGATCAATCGCTTGTATATCTCCTGTCACTTAGTTTTGACTGATCAATAGATCGTAGGTTCAACAAAACCATTATTGATAAACTAAAAATCTATATTTTTTTTTTAATTTTCAGATTACGCTTGCATGTCGAATCCTGATGAGTTATCTGTTTAATCCGATGATTTTCAGTTACTTTTTGTATATGTTTGAGGAATATTCTGAAAAAAACGTGTTATTTCTCGAGAAAAAAACGGATATGAGTAGTTCGACCATCCAGCTACTATGATCTCTTCAGGTAAAAGTACTTAAAAATACTTCCCCTCTTCGCTAGATTTTAGGTTCATTGAAAACGATTTTAAAAAAATGAATATCTTTTTTTTTTTGGCATCAAAAAGATGAATATCATGAACTAATTTTTGTATTTTATTTTTCTAAATGAACGATGAGTTTTGTGGTTGATGGGAGAAGATTAAGATGGATTTATAGATGTATCTCAGATAGTTTCACCGATAAAAGTTTGATATTGTTCAAACTTTGTCAAAACCTTTAAAGGTGTGTATACTAAATTTTTCCTTTGCAAAAAATTGTACTTTCTTTTAAAACATTTATTTCTTAACATTCAAAAAACATATATTAGTTGTAATAGGTTGTAAACCCGGCGTATTGTGTCTAAAATAATATATTACTATAAATTAATAAAGAGATTTCTAATGTAGTTTCTCACAATCTTAACTTTTTAGTGATGGTGAATCCATGTAAGATTTAATATGTAGAAAGTTATCCAAGCTTTGTGCATCATTAAGGTATATATTAATAGTCGTTAATATGTTTATGTTATCTGTTTAAGTTTTGGACTTCTTATAATTAATCTAAAATTCTATAATATTGATATAATTTTTTTTCTCACATAGCCTCTTTTAAGAATGAACGATGTATATATGCACTGCTATAGATGATGTAAAATCTTGTTTGTTTCTTCTGAAATTGTTTTTTTTTGTAATGAAATCTCCTCCAATGTTATTTAGGACAAAGAATGGGACATAACTACTTCTGGAAATATCAAAGATGATATATATATATATATTTTTAAAACATTAAATAATTCAAACACTTATAGATATTTTGTTTTACTTAAACACTTATAGATATTTTAAGTAACGGATGTCTTCTCTTACTTCAAAATGAGCTAATAGGCAATGATGCTCAAATAAGGCAGTGTCATATAGGCTACTAAATATGATGCATCAGAAGCTAAAACAAAAAAAATATAACACTTTTAAGACTTACATATTTATAGATATAATGTTATTCTTGTAGCATGAATTGTGATCTCCTGCAAAACGATAGAAAAGATAAACAATGAAATAAATTTTCATCAGGATAACGCTACACTTATTTAAAATATGACTGGATTTTTAAGATAAAATATACTCTAACCTTTTCGTCTGAGAAAATAATTTTCAAGGTCTCACCAAATTGTGCATTAATTGCTTCTATGTGTGAGTGACATTAACTTTGATGAACCATGCCCACATGTCGTTTTGAAAGGCTTCACCGTGTCAAGGTATGCTACTACATTTTGTATGCAAGAATGATGAAGAGAACGTGGTTGCCTTGACTGATATATGTGTTGGTATTTATAGTAGTCAATAGGTAGGGTTTTTTAGATAGTCGGATGTAATATGGTTGGAGAAAATCTAGTTTAAATCGCATATCTTGGGAATCAAGGCAATTCTTGTTATGGATAACTCAATATTACGTTTTGGTAAATTTATTGTTAGTTATATTTCAAATGATCGAAGATTCTAATTTTTCTAGTTGATATTTGGTGTTTGAATAAAAATTTAAAGTAACATAATATTCGTCATAGTTAGGCAATTATATACTATTAAGCTGGAGATTTGCAACCAAATTCGGTTACCAAATCTGTGTAGTTATTTAATAATAGCTAAAGGATTTTAATAGTTATAATATTCTGCGTTTGTTTTGGAATGTTAAGGTGTTTTATTGCACAGTTGGCCGATATCTTTTTTGTTTAGTGATTATTCATATAATTAGGTTGTTGGGTTAATTTTAATAAATTAGTAAATAAATAAAACATATTTGTATTTGGGGTATTGGGGTTCGTCTCCACACATCTTAAATTTAATAGCTTCGAAATATATAAAATGACTAAACAGTTTTTATCACATTATGTGTTGCACAAAAAAAGAAAGATCACATTATGTATAACTTTGAATAGAGCAGCATGTGTGGTGATAAGCTTGCAATTGATTGTAACTAAATGATACTTTAAGAAAAATGAACTGAATGTATAGTTCACCATTGAAGGATGTATAGTTCAAATGTTGAAACTTGACGGATGAAAACGCAACATCGATTGTACCTAAAAACCTTAAATGTTGATGGAACATGATGATATAAGTTTCATAAAAAATGTGGTACCTTTATTTTTTGTTAAGCAAACCGTGTATTCGAGAAATTGTCCCAATGGTTTTAATTATATGAACAGTTTTGATTGCATATACAACGTGATCGGTTATAAATATTTAGTTACAGCAAAAGGGGGAGAATTGTTTAAAAAAAGGTGTTGCATTCAAAAGAAATTTGGAAAATACAGAATTAAATAAAAACTATAGGTTCTAAATATTCAAGTGGCAAGGATCTGTAAATAATATTGAAAACCAAGGACACCTCAAAAAAGAGCCTTGTGTTTTAATAGTATAGATTATTGAGAAAATTATCATTTGCATTCAAAATAGACAGTCTATAAATCTCAAACCATACATAATATTTTTAAATAATTACTAGGCTGATAGAGAGAAGTGCATGAGAATGGCTACAGAGGTTTTAGTGAGGTATTTTTTCCCTCCAATAAGTGCCAATTCTTGGTAGTCCAGTCAGAAGGGAGTAAACATAAGGAGGATTAATTTTCTGCCGGTCAATAGATTATTTTGAAAATTTTCCAAAAACTCTTGCAAAGATGTTCGAAGATATTCGATAACATAAAGATTCTTCTCTAATCTAAGTATAAAATATAGAATATAAAATATAAACCAAGCGAGGACGGTCTAGTGGTCTTAAAAGAGTTTCGATCCCAATAAGGATCCGAGTGCGAATTCCGCTGGTCACTTGAGAATTAACATTTCGGTATCACCAGAGACAGAAGACCGACAAGTGGGCTGAAAACGTAGACTGCAAACACGTGATTAATCTAGATCAACTTCTATGGGGATCATGATACCTCCGTATAATTCAAAAAAAAAGTATAAAATATAGATTTTTTATTTGGTATGTAAACAAATAATATTATACGTATTTATATCACATACTTATTTGCATCAAGATTTGATATATTTTAATACTTAATTCCAAATCTACAGATAAGATTTGTACTTCAAAATAAGGACCAAACTTTACTAACCCAAAATCGTGTCTTTTAATACTAAACAACATAACTTTTGAAATTATTTCAACTATAAATACACAACCGGCTTATTTTCACCAAAAGTATAATCTTGTTTTATTTGTTTTTTCGTCTCTTCAGCATCCATATTTGATGAGTTTTTCTAATATCTCATACATGTATCATACATGTATGAGTTTGTGATGTAGGTTCTAAAATTGATAGAGAATTGTAATAGAATATATGTAAGATATTAGATGATTTACCTAATGATTTAGTTTTTGTTGAATATAATTGTTATATCCCGAGTTGTGATATGTGAAAAGGATTAAGAGAATTGATTTGTCTATCTATGTCACCAAATTCGACATACCTTTTCCATCACACATCCGTTTAGAACTCCAATGTTAAGCGTGCTTGGGCTGAAGTAGTGAAAGGATGGGTAACCTATGGGAAAGTGATTCGTGATACCCTGTAAGTGAGGCCAAAGCACGGGGAAAGGTCGGGTGGTGATTGCAGGGTCAGTAAACAATAATTTTGAGCCTTTGGAAAATTAACGTACGGCCGTCGGACGGGATGGGGCCCACGGGCCGAGAGAGCGGGCATGGGTGGCTCATTAGCCGGCGGTCAGGGCGTTATGCCCAGAAATTACCAGAATGCCCATGGCCGACTTTAAACCATATTTTTGTGTTTTCTAAGTCATTATTGGCGCATACGATTTCTATTATTTATTATTCTTGTATTAGGGTTGGAGAGAAGATCAATTCTCCTTTAGATATTTACTGGAACTCCATTGGTTTTGTCTTTGATTTCTTATTATATATTGAGACTATGTTTTGTGTTTCTTCTATCATGTATGAGTAATCACCTTGTTAGATTTAGGGATTTCATGAGCTTAATGTCAAAGTGATAATCTATTAGGATTGTTAGGGTTGTTTAATGATTTCTACACCAGGGTAGCTTGTAATGCTAGGATCTAGAGTAGTTGTATGACAGTGTGACTGATTACTTGAATCTAGAATCATAGGACAACTGAGAGACACGAAAATACAATCAATTAACGGAAATGAACTCTGCTGGATTAGATATCTAGATGCATACGGCAGTTGGTCTAGGAATCTAGTTGAACATGATCGATTAGGTCGTTAATGCTTGTCTGAAGAAGCACCGATCGACGCTCTGACCATAACATCGATCAAAGCTAGCTCCTTGTTCGCACGTGGCAGCTGGAACATATGACGTAGATATATGATTAGTAATTGCATGGGAAATCTGTATTACTTGCTATTGAATTCGAGTTCTAGAATTAAATTTATAAAACTCTTAGCATCCCTGAATTGTAGTTTTGAATCTCTTGATTGATAGATCCCTAAGTCTAGCACTTTCATCCTATATCTCACAAACAATCAATCTACTATTTTACTTTGTTTACAGTTTTCATATTGATTGCCTAGCTTAAAGTCTATTGTGTGTCCACGCTTTCTGTGGATTTGATCCTCAAATACTACATCAAACCTCTTATTTGAAAGAATAGCTTGAAGGTTAATTTGAACATATCACCTTTCTCATGCTTTAAAGCTTCTTTGAACTTTTGTGTCAGCAAGCAAGTCAACAAACTCGTCCATTTTTTTATTTAGACTTTCATAAAGTGATTGGAATCTATCAATTCTCTTTTCAGCAGCAAAAAAAAAGCATCCATCTCTTCAGCTTTAGAATCCCAACCAATACCAACCTTGAACAAAGCCTTATAGGATGCCAACTTCTCTGGAAGACATCTTATCAGCTTCTTGACTAGTTTATTATCATTAAAGTTCTTACCAAGGACATTTGCTTCATTTGCAATAGAACTCAGCTTTGAGCTAAAACTCGAGTATAGATTCTTCTTCTGCCATTCTCAAGTTCTCAAACTGGGAGTCCAAGTAGTCTAGTCTTGCTCTTCTAATAGTGGATGTTCCTTCAAAGTATTCCACAAGCGTGTCCCACGCATCCTTGGCTGAACAGCATCACTACATAAGTTTAAACTGATCAGAACTAATTGCATTGAAGATATTTGTTAGTGCCTTTGCAATAAATCTTGATGCAGCCTTTCCTGCCTTCGTCCATTTATTTTAAGGTTTAGGTATCTCCTCATCCTCTTCATTACAGATTGTTGGATATGTCCATCCTGTTTCAACTTTAGTTTATATGTCTTCCTCAATCCCTTTGAATCGTTGTCTCATGTGTACCTTCTAGTATCCAATGTTGTTTTCATCCAACATGAATGATTTATGGGCTGTCACATACTTTGTTGTTTCCATGTTCGTCGCTGGACCTCGGTCTGTTATAGATTTCTAAATCTAGGTAGGTGATCCACTCTGATGCCAATTGTAGAAACTAAGAACACAGAAACATAAAATATCAATAAATAAGATTCTCCAAATATATATTGTTTTTTATTAAATATTTCTTAAACAAATTACACTCTTAGTTTAATCAGATTAACTCGACTTCACACCTGTGAATTAACACTAACCAATTTATAATCTACCCAACCTTAATCTTATAGTTAAGTTTCTGACTTGTTTAGCACCCAAAACCTTGTTCAATTTCGACACAACATTTTTTTCTTTCTGCATTCAAAAAACACCAAAACAAACTCTCTAAGCTTGATCCCTTTTCCTTTCATTTTAATCTTGATAAGTCTAAATAACTTTTTACGGTTTTATTTCTTGTCAAAACATATTTAATATCTGATGCAGACATCAAATCAGTAGATGATCCAAAAGTTCAGGAAGCCCTTCCCGATGAAGCAGAAATCCTCCCTAAACAGGAAACCTTTCCAGAAGAAGACGAAGTCCTTCCTAAACAAGAAGCCTTTCCAAAAGAAGAAGAAGTCTTTCCAAACTGGACCAACCAGGATATGTGTTCAGTCAAGACGATGTATCTCACAAACCCGGAGGAATTTAGACATGAAACCAATTTTCATGTGTTCTACACTCAACAACGAGACAATTCCAATTGGAAGCATCCCGAAAGCTACTCAGACTAGGAAGATATGAATTTTACAAACCGGAGGTTCCTCAGCCCATCCACCTGCAAGTATCCGAGTTTAGAAGATCTTTCAAGCCCAACGAAGAAGCGTTCTGACCCAAAACAAATCATGGACTTCAAGAAGAATCTCTTAGCTTTCCAACTAGCTAAGAATGAGAAGAAATCTCCACGGATATTAGGAGATATGATCCTTTTCCTAGAATGGGTCAACATGGCGCCATGTATGGAAAGTATGGCAAATTCTTGGTTTCCTCATTGCCAAACCAAGACTTGGCGACCAGGAGAGATTATTTACCATCCAGAAGCTGCTTCAATATTCATTCCATGCTCCAGCACCCAGTGGATCAGGCGGATCTACTCTTGCTTTTACTTGCCATCTTTGGAGCCATTTTCAGAATCCTTTGCCATCAATTCCCAACAGTTACTTTTGAGCCAAGTCTACAAAGATTTCGACCAAGTATTCAACATTAAAGATGTTCCCAAGAAGATTACCTATTCCCTCAAACCGTCCAGATACAAAACCGGAATCAAATCCCTTGAAGAAAGCCATTGGAACCAAGATATCCTCCAACGGCTAGTTTATCGGTTTCTTTTTGTCTATTTTTGTTTCCTTTCTTTTCATATGACCGTCTGGTCTTGTCTAAGGTCGTGCACTATATAAGCAGACCCATTTGTACATTTTAGAATGACCTTTCAATCTACAAGTTTATTCAATAAGAAATTCAGTTTCTTCTTCAAAGTGTGTCTTTGAGTTTGTTCTTGTCATTATTTTCATTTGAGAGAGTCATCTGTTGCTATTGATTCGTAGTTCTTAGGATTTTGAGAGATTCAGCATCCCCTGGACTTCACTGATTGAGAGAGTCGATCAAACCCAAAGATTGAGAGAGTCAATCAAAACTTCACCACCATCTCTACCAATATACCACCTTCCGCGAGCTAAGCTTGGAATCTGCTGATCATCAAGTGATCTAAAGTTGGAGTGATTCCAGTCTTACATCATCTAGTATCAGAGCTTCAAAAGCTCCTATCTATCAGGTTGCATCTATCCTATCTCTTTTATTTGCAATCATTTTTTTAGTTTCGTTTGTTTTTGCATTCATAATTCATAAATCAAAAAAAAAAATCATAAAAATTGTTTTTGCTTGTTTATGTTCTTGTTATTTGATTTCCAGAAAATTGAAACCCATAAAAAGTTTGTTCATGTTCTAGTTGTTGTTTTGATTCAGTTTAGCATTCATTATAAAAATTAAAAAACCTTAAAATTGTTATTTGCTTCAAGTTTGCATATTTCTGCTTTTTTATGTTCTTGATAAAAAGAAAAAGAAAGAGAAAGAGTTTTGTTAGTTTGATCCACAAAATTGTTTGATAAAAATTAGTATTGTGTTTGCATTCATTCCCCCAGCTCTCATTGCCATATTTAAAATTTTGCATTGAGTTTATTTCCTAATTTCCTTTTCGGTTTATTTGTTTGCATATATAAAAAAAATTGTTCTTTGTTTCTATTAATCTGAAAACCAAAATAAAAATTTATTTCTTTTGTTTTATGTTATATATTTTGTGCTGCTTCTGATATATTATTAAAAAAAGGAGAATTTTTCCATTTTGTTTTCAAACTTTTCAAAAAAAAAAAAGAATTAAAAAGTTTCCATTTTGCTGCTGATTCTTCTTTCCTTCCTTTGTCTAGCCAAGAATTGATTCTTCTTTTCTCTGTTTGTGCAAGGTAAAAATTTTGAGAAAAGACAGAGGAGACGCCATGGAAGATCATTCAGAAGAAGAGAGTTCTTATGATTCAAGACAAGGCTCTTACATGAGTGAAACTAACCAAGCATGGTCCAGTGAGGAAGATGGCTGTCATGGGTCATGTTTTGATGATGATTACTCTAGTTCAGAGTATGGGGACGACCCTGGTGAAGCCTGTCCTGAACTTAAACCACCAGATCACTCTCAAAACAACACAAGATTGTACAAGGAAGAAGTTGGCCGAGAAAACAAATTATGGAGCAATGATACTGATTCTGAAATCAGTATGGGAGAAGAAGGTGAACGTTATACATATCCTAACCAAGATTGCAACCCTCTCAAGAAGCCACTAAGTCCAGTCAGCTATGGAGTTACTCCATACAGAGTGCTAGTCCACCCTAAACCAACCAGCACTAAGAAAGCTCAAGCAACATCAGCTGCCGCAAAGAAGAAAGGTGGAACAGGAAGTGGAAATACACCTGATTATCTAGTCTTTTCTAGCTCTAGCCAGGATCCTGAGGTGTATTTAAAATGGGAGGCGGACATGAAGCAGTAGCTGTGAGCAAGGGGCATCCCTAAGGAAGATAAGCTATCATATGCTCTTGGTATGCTTATTGGAAAAGCCCACACTTGGCGGATACATGAAGATGCCAAGACCTTCTGCTCTAATCCAGTACTTAATTGGGGAGATCTTAAGGCAAGGATGTATAAGGAGTTTGTAAGGAAGCTTCGGACCAGCAACAAAATTCCCACAAGGCCTATGTACCAAGAAAATCGGTGGAGTGTTATATCAACAACAAAACCGAAACCAACTGCTGAACAAAGGCACGCCTACTGTCCTAATCCAAGGAAGTCATTGTCCACTACAAAGAATCCAGAGGAGGTTGAGAGAACTTCTCAAGCAAAGAAGTATCCAGGCTGGACAATCACCACATCAAAACGCCATTACCAAGCAACATCAAAGAAAGAGATGTCTACCTCAAAACCAGTGCTAGATACTATGCAAGTAAAGGCTAAGGTAAGTTCTATACTTGATAAATTTGTTTATAAATCATATCCCACTGGTATGAGTCACTTGTCTTTGTCCAAGAATGTTAAGACATGTACTGAGGTCCAGAAAGACACGATCTCAACATCCTTGTTGGACTCAAGAATTTTCCAAAATTTATGTCCAAGGATTAAAGAGATTCCAAACCCAAATAAAGAATATGCACCAAGCCAAGGTAAGTCTTCTAACTCTAGGGATTTAAAAGAGCATATGTGTTATAAATGTCATCAAAGAGGACACTTTGCTGTAGTTTGTCCAAATAAGAAAGCATTGAAAGAAATATCACTAGAAGAGAAAACAGATTTATCTATAAAATGTGATAGTTTTATTCAATCTGATTTATTGGTTCAAAATTCTTGTGTGATGCACTTGTCTTTGTCAAAAGGTGTTGTAACAGGACTTAAGGAGCAAGAATTCAGAGAAGATGAACCACCAGACGTCACTCTTGTGATGGACCAGAAGATAGTTCAAGACACCGTACAGTCCATGATGCTTAACGAAGCAAAAACAGTATTAGAAGTATCACACCAAGGTAAGTGTCTAACACCACCTTTAGATACCAATACTGATGTGTGTGTTCTTGATATAGGGAGAACAGATGAAAGTTACATGCTTACTGAAGTTCCAAGGCTGGAACCAGACCATGAGTTCAGTCATGAACCAACTCCCAAGCTGAAACCGACAATTGAACAATATGTTGTTCAAATTCCAAGTCTTAAGGTTTGTTTCACATTAAACTATAATTTTCTTATTAATTCCATGACAAGATTAATGCACTTGTCTTGTCCAAGAGAATGTGAAATATTTTTAGGAACCAAGGAGTAGTACACTGCCCAAAAGGAAGAGGCACAATCCATGATGTTACAAGATGCTGAATCCATGCCATTAAAAGTCAGCCAAAGAAAGGGAAGTGTTTCTAATTTTAATTTGCCCTTATTACTTGATAAAGAAGACATCATGCACTTGTCTTTGCCAAAATCTTTTGATCCAGGAATAATAAAAATAGATGAGCATCAAAACCGAGATCAAAAGTTGCAAAACAACACAAGCTGTCCAAAGAAGAAATTCATTCTTCAAATTGTGGAAGCTATCAAAGTAAGTATGGAACTCTCACATTTTGTTTATAACTTTTCAAACACATATATAATGCACTTGCTTTTTGTCCAAAATGTTGAGATTATTTCAGGATGCAAAGAAGAAAGCTTCAAAGAAATTCCACCGGATACTCTTTTGTTGCTAGGAGGATCAACTCCAAGAGAGACCAGAAACGTGGCCAAAGAAACTTTGAAGATCCATCCACCCCAGAAGAGATTCAATGACCATAAACCTAGCAGAGGCGTGATCCTTTCACACTTTTTCAAAGAAGAGCCACCAGATGCACCATGCATCACCAAACAAAAATTGTATCAAGTTAAGGTTATAAACTCCCAAAAGAGAATGAAAGCTGACTTGCTATATTGTGGTGTATCAGGTTATCCAGTTTTGAGGTCAAAACCTTTACAAGGGGGAGGGAATGATGCAGACATCAAATCAGTAGCTGATCCAGAATCTCAGGAAGCCCTTCCCGATGAAGCAGAAATCCTTCCTACACAGGAAACCTTTCCAGAAGAAGACGAAGTCCTTCCTAAACATGAAGCCTTTCCAAAAGAAGAAGAAGTCTTTCCAAACTGGACCAACCAGGATATGTGTTCAGTCAAGACGATGTATCTCACAAACCCGGAGGAATTTAGACATGAAACCAATTTTCATGTGTTCTATACTCAACAAGGAGACAAGTCCAATTGGAAGCATCCCGAAAGCTACTCAGACCAGGAAGATATGAATTTTACAAACCGGAGGTTCCTCAGCCCATCCACCTGCAAGTATCCGAGTTTAGAAGATCTTTCAAGCCCAACGAAGAAGCGTTCTGACCCAAAACAAATCATGGAATTCAAGAAGAATCTCTTAGCTTTCCAACTAGCTAAGAATGAGAAGAAATCTCCACAGATATTAGGAGATATGATCCTTTTCCTAGAATGGGTCAACATGGCGCCATGTATGGAAAGTATGTCAAATACTTGGTTTCCTCATTGCCAAACCAAGACTTGGCGACCAGGAGAGATTATTTACCATCCAGAAGCTGCTCCAGCACCCAGTGGATCAGGCGGATCTACTCTTGCTTTTACTTGCCATCTTTGGAGCCATTTTCAGAATCCTTTGCCATCAATTCCCAACAGTTACTTTTGAGCCAAGTCTACAAAGATTTCGACCAAGTATTCAACATTAAAGATGTTCCCAAGAAGCTTACATATTCCCTCAAACCGTCCAGATACAAAACCGGAATCAAATCCCTTGAAGAAAGCCATTGGAACCAAGATATCCTCCAACGGCTAGTTTATCGGTTTCTTTTTGTCTATTTTTGTTTCCTTTCTTTTCATATGACCGTTTGGTCTTGTCTAAGGTCGTGCACTATATAAGCAGACCCATTTGTATATTTTAGAATGACCTTTCAATCTACAAGTTTATTCAATAAGAAATTCAGTTTCTTCTTCAAAGTGTGTCTTTGAGTTTGTTCTTGTCATTAGTTTCATTTGAGAGAGTCATCTGTTGCTATTGATTCGTAGTTCTTAGGCTGTTGAGAGATTCAGCATCCCCTGGACTTCACTGATTGAGAGAGTCGATCAAACCCAAGGATTGAGAGAGTCAATCAAAACTTCACCACCATCTCTACCAATATACCACTTTCCGCGAACTAAGCTTGGAATCTGCTGATCATCAAGTGATCTAAAGTTGGAGCGATTCCAGTCTTACATCAATATCTCCAACCAATAAGATAACATCATATAATAACACCTTATGACTTGTGCAACCACAAATCACCGTTGAACATATTTACTTGCAGACTTCTGATCTTTAACATTGGTTTATGAGTTTGTTGCCACTTACCTTTTAAAATATCGTAATTTTAAGTTTAGAATTTATACTATGAATCTTTCTTAACATTTTTAAGCCTTGAGGATCATATACTTTTTTAGCAAACTAAATTTCAAGTTCTTAAAAATGTTAAGAAAGATTCATAGTATAAATGGAAAATATTTTATGAAACATTATACACAATTTAAGAATCAAAGTTTGTCTAGTTTAGTTAACTCTAGTTTGAGGCCTACATGAAAAAGCTTATCTGATGAGCTTAGCCCAGCCCGTTTGTAGGAATACGCTTATTCCTTTGAAGTTTCTGAAAAGCCTTGGAAGCCATTGGCCTCCCTGAGAATTGAGATAACACTAGGTTATGTGTCTTGACCTAGTTCCTTAAATCACCTCTCTCAAATGGAGCTGAACTAATGATACTGAATTCTCATTTTCAATGTCACCAGACAGCGACCCACTTGGTATATAATGTTATGTTTTGCACTAATGTTTCTTTAGTTGTAAAATAAGATATTTATAAGAACAAACACCTCATTAATATACATCTGGCGTCGTGGTCCATGGTCACATTATTCTAACCTCTCTCACACGAGGTTCAAAATCAAGCTTTGTCACTGAACTATTCAACTTCGTCAATATAAAAAAAACTTGCATATATAGAACAAAAAAACATCCCATAAAAACAACGAGTTGTATAAGTATAGAATTAAAAGTTGGCATATATGCCCATAAAAGTACAAAGCCAGTAAAGATTTAAATAATTTGGTTTCTAACTTCTAAGTAAACAAACGCATTATTACAGTCACCATCGGCTTGCAAGACTATCTCAAATGTATTCTTCTATATGTTTTTTCTACATTAGAGGTGGATTATTTTCCAATATATATTTTTTATTTTTCTCTAAAAAGAAAATGCGATCTGTAATTTAGTACTAATATATTTGATATATAAAATTGCAAACTAAATCGTTTATTTTATTGTTTTCAACATTTAATAAATTATGAAACTATTTAAAAACCCCCTTATTTTAAATCAGAATGCAAAAACTATATCAAAGTTGAAGGATATTTTTTAAGTAAAATTTATAATTAATACAATTTTATTTGTTTCATGCATATTTTTTGGAACACTGTTTCATGAATATTTATAAACTATTTTAAGTGATCATTTTAAAGTATATTTTTTCTAAAATAGAAGAAGAAATTAACATTTTCTAAATTTAAAAACATAAATGATACTCTTATTTCAGAATAAGAAATAAAGATATGCTGAAAAGAGTTTTTAATAATAAAATTTAAAGTCAAATATTTTTTAAAAATTATAGGTGCTTCTCTAAAAGTAAATAGATTCTTTACTATTAAAAATAAATAGCTTGTTATCTAAAAACCAAAAAAAAAATTACAATTTAATAAACATTGATTGCGGGTAAGAGCTTGTGGTCCTCCCAACGTGCAACACCTGTACTGAGATATAAAAAGATGAATGAATCAGAATAAATGCTGATTAGTTAAACAAATAAAGCATCTAATAGTGGCTAAGCACCTGCTTAATGCTACTAGAACAATAATTACAGTATAAAATAATAAAATGGGATAACAAGAAAAAAAGTAAAAAATATGAGGCAGTGAGTTAAAAGGAGATGCACCAAATAAGAAGTGGGAATAAGTGGAAAGGAAACAAAAATGATAGAAAACTGAGGCCATGTGAATTCGTACGGAAGTCATCATAATTTAGGCATTCGCTTATTGGTTTACCAAGAGTGTGGTTCTAACACGCTCGTACGAACGGGCATTTTATATACGATGTCAGCAAAACAGTAAGAAATTTAAATTACCTGTACGCATTTATTGATTATTAATTTGCGTAAATAATAAAATAATATTTTCAGAAATAGGCTTCTCACAGTTTGTATGGGTATCCCGTACAATCTTATGTACATAATCGTGTTTTCTATTCTGCTAAAATTTGGTACATAATCGTGTTGCTAAATTGTAGTTCACAAAAATGTCTGAAAAAGTTTATGGGGGAATTTATGGAGGCTTGAAATAATTATACATTATCTAAATAGTAAATACATATAGTTTTAATTAGCTTATAAACATATTACTTATATAAATTTTAAGAATCAAATGAACTTTTCATGTTGTTATTTTCAAAACCTAACCATGTGAAAAAAAGAAAAAACCTAGATGTATGCGTGAAAAATAATAAATAAATTGGCTAATTATACCATATTCAGAATAAATTTATCCATTTTTACTTTTGAACAGTTATAGTTTTGTCTCGTTATACATTTGATTATTTTAATATGAATTTAACCCTCTACTAATTTATAAATTACAGAATAAATTATAGTTAAACATGTATGTAATTTATGTTCTATTTATTAAATTAACTATTATCTAATTTATACAATATTCTAATCATGTGTATAATATGTAATCAATTCTACATTTGGTAAGAAGTTAAAGAGATATTCACCCACATATAATTTCATTTTTTCAATTTTATTTATGTTACTTATACAATATTTTATATATGTATAATATATAATAAATTCTATATTTATTAAAATAGTTAAAAGATAAAAGATACTCATCAAAATATGCTTTAATTTCATATTTTAATTTTAGATAAATAAATCACAATAAACATAAAACATTTAAAAGAAAAATCATAATATAATAGAGTTAAAATATAAAATATAAAAAAACTTAATTATATTGTATATAAAGCAAAACCTTTAAAATACATATAAATAAAAACATAACAAAAACATCTGAACTATAAATTATTAATTGTACGTTAGTCAAATAAATATTAGTTACATTATATATAAGATCAAAAATTTAACAAAATATCAATTATGTATTACATTAATTTATATATACTAATAATTTGAAAACAACATGTCAGATAAGTTTGAATAAAATTAGTTAGGATTATTTCCTAAATTTTTCAGATTTTAAAATCTAATAACCAGACATAGATAATACATATTATAAGCTAGGTAAAACAGTGACATATAGTTAGAATATAAATGATAACCCGGTTAGAACATAGCATACACATAAGAACTACATGCTTTTATCGGGAAAAGGGCCTTTTTCAACCCGAACAATTACGATCGTGCCAAATACTACCTGAACAATTGATTAGTGCTAAATACGACCTCAACTCAATTATAATTCAAAAATACTACCTAAACTTTTTAAAACATGCCAAAATCTACATTAATCGTAATATAAGTTAGTCAACCGTTAAAAAAATAAAACGACGACGTTTTGGTTTAATCTTTTTCTTAAAAAACATATTCATTCTAGGATTTGAATTCGTGCATTGATACACTTTAAAATAGACACTAACCACTGAACTAAAGTAAATGTTTGATATATTATTACGAATTCGAAAGTATATATACTACTATATTTCTTCATCTTCTGCAAATAAAATTTTGGTGATAATTTTTTCTCATTTCTATAAATATATTAAAATGTTTTATAATTATCATATCTTTAATACACTTATATTATACTAAAATATAAATAATAAAATATTTGAAATGATACAAAATTAAATATACTTAAAATTTTGAAACTATTTATAAAGTTTTCTTATATAGATTATTGTAATTTTAAAAATTTGAATGGTAATTTTTTATTTTTACACCAAAACGATTAAACCAAAACAAAGTTGTTTTGTTTTTTTAACGGTTGACTAACTTATTTTAAAAATTTATTATACTACTCCATTACTATAAATATATTATATTAATTTGTAAAAATAAAAAATACCATTCAAATTTTTAAAATTACAATAATTTATATAAGAAAACTTTATAAATAGTTTTAAAATTTTAATTATATTTAATTTGTGAAATTTAAAATATTTTATTATATTTATATTTTAGTATAATATAAGTATATTAAGTATATGGTAGTTAAAAAAATATGTTAATGTATTCATAAAAATGAGAAACAATTATCACCAAAGTTTTATTTAGAGAATATGAAGAAGTATATATCAAAAATTTACTTTAGTTCAGTGGTTAGAGTGTCTCTTTTAAAATGTATCAATGCACGGATTTGAATCCCAGAATGAACATATTTTTTTTGTAAAAAAAGATTAAACTAAAACGAAGTTGTTTTGTTTTTTAACGGTTGACTAACTTATTTTACGGTCAATTTAGATTTTTACACGTTTTAAGAAGTTAGGCAGTATTTTTAATTATAATTGAGTTGGGGTCGTATTTAGCTCTGATCAATTGTTCAGGTAGATTTTGGCACATTTTAAGAAATTTAGGTAGTATTTTTGAATTATAATTGAGTTGAGGTCGTATTTAGCACTGATCAATAGTTTAGGTTGTATTTGGCACGACTCAAATTGTTCGGGTTGAAAAATGCCCTTTTCCCTGCTTTTATCTATAACAGATAGTTGAGTAAAAGATAGAACATAAATAATGTTTTCTAGGTTTTCATAAAATGCAGTGCAAAGCTGACAAAAAGATACAGTTATAATTGAAATATATGTGTTCTATATTTAGATAGATAGATTATAGAGCAAACTTTACAATATGTATAATAACCTTTCTAAAATGTAAAAGAAAAGTTAGAATATACATTATATCCTTATAAAAATAGTTATAACATATAGTCTAGAAAACATAGATTAACAAATAAAAAAGATAATGAATATAATTTAATAATAGTTAAACATGCTAAAAGTTTAGAAGAATTTATAGATTTTTAAAATATTTTTGTAAGTTATATACAATTTTGATAATTGTGTAACGTCCTGACCTTCCACGGTTAATGGGCTACCCATGCCTTCTCTCTCAGCCTGTGGGCCCAACCCATCTGACGGTCGTGCATTAATTTTTCAACGCTCGAAATCATTGTTTATTGATCCTGCAATCACTATCCAACATTTTCCCGTATTTTGGCCTCACTCACGGTATCTCGAATCACTTCCCGGTATGTCATTCATCCTCCACTACTCCCGCCCAAGCACGTTTAACTTTGGAGTCTAAATAGATGTGGAACGGAAAAGGTAAGTCAACTTTGGTGACGTAGGTAGCCAAATCAATTCTTTTAAGCCTTTCCATATATCACAACTCGAGATGTTACAATTCACCTCCTCTCAAAACGTTGCGCGACACGACAGGTATCAAGACGCCTCTCGGGCCGAACCGAGATGGCTAACCAGCTCTGATACCACTTGTAACGCTCCAACCGCCCACGGCTAATGGGCCACCACGTCCGCTCTCTCGGCAATGGGTCACGTCCCATCCTACGGTTGTGCGTTAATTTTCAAAGGCTCAAAATCATTATTTATTGATCATGCAATCACCACCCGGTTTTTTCCCGTGTTTTGGCCTCACTCGCACGGTATCGCGAATAACTTCCTGATAAGTCACTCATCCTTCCACGACTCCGGCCCAAGCATGTTTAACTCTGGAGTTCTAAATGGATGTGTGACGGAAAATGTAAGTCAATTTTGGTAACATAGGTAACCAGATCAATTCTCTTAAACTTTTTCATATATCACAACTCGGTATGTTACAAACTGTTTCATCAATATAAGGGTAACTGTTTCTAGTATTAACAAATTAATGCAAATGTAAAAACGGACAAATCTATTCTCATCTATTTTGCCAATTTCCCTTGAAATCATTGTAACTTTAGAAGTATCTTGGAGAATTTCTTCATAATTATTTATATCATGTTGATTTGTGGAATCTAAGAACTATCTCTAATATATTATTTCATTTTCTTTCAAATTTGAGTAATTTTATAATGGAAGTTGACATTCACTTAAATTATATTTTATTTCAAATTAAAAAATAGAATAATAAGTAAAAAGGAAATTATTATTCTATTTTGGTACTGGGTTATTTTTTTGCATCAAATCTCTTTCTGAATACAAATTGAATAGAATTAGAGATCTTATATTCACTACTGAAAACACTATATGAACCAGACAACTCAGCATGACACGACTGTACAAGTCCTAGGGTTTGCACTTACCTATTTATGAGCATTGTTTTGTATTTTGTAAACAAAAAAAATTCACGTAAATTATTCTAAACTTCAAAGTTTTGGTAATAATAAGAACCGAAGATAAACACAACTAATATCTGGTCAATGAAAGTGGAAATGGTTAAGGAAAGTGGAAACATTATGAAAAGGGTCAAGAAAAGAAAAGAAAACAAAACAGTATATATAAATCTGGTGACCTAACTTCGACCTCTGTTGTGAGGTTCCTCTTTCCACTTCTTTCATTTTAAACCTTCTTCTTCTTTGATTTTCATATGGTGGCGATCTCTTCGGTAATGGTGATAGCGCGGTGATTTTGGGGGTTTGATTTTGGGGATTCTGTGGGGTTAGAATTGGTGTTTGGAACCCATGATTTCCTCTGTTCTCTTTCATATATCCACGGTGGAGGTTCGACGTAAAGGCATGTTGCTATTTCGATCTGGTCCTCTGCTTTGGCTTACGGTTTGCTTAAGGATAGCGGACCTAGCTCGGGTGGGGATTTCTTGGAGGTGAGTTGGTGGTGGGGACTAGGCATTTGTTTCTCTCCACAATGCATGAACTGTTGCTTGAAAAGTGTATTGAATGAGGAATTTCTTTGTAGGAGGCAGCCTAGTGTTAGCGAGAAGCTCAATTATGATATTCTAAACTGTAGATAAACCTCCTTGCAAAATCCCCCCCCCCTCCCAGCTATCCCCTCCAGCTAGTGTTTTCCAAATCTGTTTAAAGTAGTTATAGCTGAAAAAAAGAGGGTGGCAGGCAGAGCCGGGCCTGACCACAAGCTTGTAAAGCATAGGCTTGGGCCAATATATTTATAACTAATTTTGGGGGCCAATTTGACAAAAAAATTTGTTGGTTCAGTGACTGAATAGGCTGCTTTGTTTTTCAAAGTTACGGTTTCAAGCTAGCTTAATAATATTTATGGGGCCATTTTTTTTTACTGCTTCTAACCTTCGAAAAGTCAGGCACGGCCCTAGTGGCAGGTTTCATTTGCCTCGTTGCAGAGCATACATGTTGTGTTCACTGCAACATTCCACATCTGCATCATGTGACAGGTTTGCAAGCGTTGACGCAGAGCAAGCAACCCATAGAAAGGGATGTTGAAAGTAACATTCAAATTTTCATATCTACATAGAACTTTCTACTATTGCTATGTGTAATTTTTTTTGTCATCAACTTAAAAACAGACTCAAACGGACTCTGTAAACCAAACTGGGAGATCTGCATCCATGTGAACGACGAAAGACGGTTATTTTCAGACACTGCGTGCTAGACTGTCCGCCTTTAAGTTTTGCGTTCGTGGTATATGAACGATCTCTGAGTTAAGGAAACTTCCTTTCAGGGTCTTGATATCTTCTTGATAACTTGCAAAAGCTGGTTATTCTTCTGGTTCCCGAACCATCTTCACCAATTGAGAGTAATCTGTTGCAAACGTAACATGAATCTGACGTAAGTTCTTCATACACTTCATTGTCCAAAGTAACGCTTCCATCTCTGCATGCAGAGGGGAAATATTAGCCCTGACATTTCTTGCCCCTATCAGACCCTCAAAACCTTCTAATGTATTGTACCAACCTTGTCCAGAGAAAAAATTATTATCTTTCCAAGACCCATCCGTGAAGCACCATCGTCCCGAAATTGACGGCAGAGTTGGAACCTCAACGTGTGGTGCAACCCTCTCCATGTTCACTATTTGTGCCTGAGCCCAAAGTGTTGATTTTGTATCAGCCAATTTAAGTGTTTCCCTAAGATCCACGTCCAGACTACTGAAAACTTTATTATTCCTCGCTTTCCAAATATATTATAGTATTCATGCAAACTGATGATCATCCATCGGAAGAACTCTCCAAAAGTGATGATCCATATTTGTATAGAGGACACTAGTTGGAAAAAATAGATGGATTTGATGGTATCTTTGAAAGCGCCCAAACCTGTATTGCTGGAGGACACTCAAAAAACACATGGTTAATCGATTCCTCGGGATCCCCGCATCTAGCACAGCAGATGCCCCTTGTATTTCTCTCGCTCGCAGATTTTTTTTAGCTGCTATACACCCTGACACTAATTGCCATAAAAAATGTTTTATTTTCGGTGGACACCATATTTTCCAGTAGAATGCTATCAATAAGTCAATTGTAGGTCCAAAGATTATTGATGGTTTGTCTTTGTCTCGGTAAATCCGTTCTACCTGATATGCTGATTTTACCGTATATTTTTCATTTTGTGTGAAATGCCATCCATCTTTATCTACCATCTGAATTCTACTCAGTGGTATACTTTGTATGATTTTTACATCCTGATAGTCTACTAAAACCCGAATCACCTGCGAATTCCAAGTTCGTGTAGTTGAATCAATGAGACAATCAGGGTAAATAGTATGTTGGTTTTTGTGTAATTAAAATATCATTATACCGTTAATTTATAAAGACATGTGCATTGAAGGTTCAGGAGAGAAGTTCACACGTTTATCGAAAGAAGAAAATATTAAACTAATTGCAAATTTGTGAACCCGTCTCTCTCCGTCCTTTCCCCACGAACTCGGTTCATCACTGTTACGCGGGCCCCACGTCACGTGGCGGCCCGCGATTGGTCAGTTTAATTTTTTTTTTTTTTTTTAAGAAAATCAAACGAAAAGTATAAAAAAATAATAATAAAAAATTAAAATTATGAACTCCTCAAAGAGTTTACTAATGCGCATGCCCTAATATCTTCTAAATGGTTTTGGGTAACGGAGATGAAACGGCGATTGTGAAGATTTTTGTCCGTCAGGAGCTGGCAACCGACAGGGTTGCTGCCTGTCTACAAGTGCATTTGCCTAACTCATTTTGACAGACACCGGATCTATAGGTTGTCGGTATAATATATACAGTACGTGTCATGATCCTAACCGCTTAGCTTTTAAATTCACGTTGTCTTTTGATTGCAGTGATGAGGTAAGTGATAACGTACAGAGTTACAAAGATATTCCCTCTGTTTGATTTTAAATGTCATTTTCTACCTGTGTACACAAAACTAAAAAACTTTTTAATTTTGTATATTTAATATATAAAAATATTATTACCCATAAACTTCAACTAATAGAAAAATAAAATAGAGAATAATTTTAATAGGTGTTTCAAAAAAAAAGAATAAATTTAATAAATTTTGCATTGAAATACTAAAACGACGTTTATTTTACAACGAAAATTTTTCTCTACAACTACATTTAATACGAAATTTATTAGCCTTCGAGCTTGTACAGGTTTAACTTTCAAACTGTTATTCATAACTTTGTATTTCCATATTTATTGTAAATAATGTTTATCTTAACTAATGTCTAACTAATTTCAGTTTTTCACCTTTTAAATTATTAATTATATACCAAAAAACAATTTACGATCCTTAGGACAAAGAAAATCATAAAATATCGTCACGGAATGATTAAACTAACCAGGGCATTGGAATTTTATTCTCCACCAATGTTTTTTGCTCTTACAATATCACATTTTACCAAAAGAAGAACGGATATCGTGTAATATGCTGTTTCTATATGTAAGTATACCAATGTATACTTTAACTGATTAAGCACTTTGGTCTAGGGTTATAGATGGTATCATAGGCACTGAGAATAAATGGCAAAATATAGATGAGAATAACCCCTCGAAGATAATTTATTATCAGTTCAAGCATCAAAAAGAATCATACTTTCTTTATTAGTATTTCTGTTATTGGCTCCTAATTTTTATAAATTTAGGGTTTCCTATAATATTCGACCTCTCTCTTGCCGTCTCTTCCCAAATACTCAATCCCCGTCTCTCTCCCTTATCTCTCTCTCTCTCTCTCTTAGAGATACAAATCGATCAAAGGGTATACACACTAGCAAAAAGGGTAAACCTTTTTCTCAAATCTGGTCTAAATTTGTTATTGATCTCTCCTATACAAATAGTAGAAGGTCAGAATTGTTCTTGTCTCAATATAAATTTCAGTAAAAAGGATTTCATATAGTTCCTTTCATGGGTAATTTTATTTTTATTAAAATCAAGTAACTAAGTTCAGGTTTTAGTCATTTGATTCTCATGGGAATTGAGAGATCAAATCAAGTCATGGTCATGATTGTAAATTAGGGTTAATTAACATAAAAGAATGGTGAGGGGAAAGACGGAGATGAAGAGGATAGAGAACGCGACGAGCAGGCAGGTGACTTTCTCAAAGAGAAGAAATGGACTTTTGAAGAAAGCCTTTGAATTATCTGTTCTTTGTGATGCCGAAGTTGCCCTAATTATCTTCTCCCCTAGAGGCAAACTCTATGAGTTTTCTAGCTCCTCCAGGTAAATTACGCTTTTGCTATGTATAGATCTTATGCATCATGATATTTAGATTTGTCATGAATCCTTGAGTAGGTGTTTTTATATGAATCCGTGATTCGTTGAATTTATTTATATCCATGAATACTTTCTCCACTTTTTTTTGTTTCCAGTTAGTAGATAAGTCGACTGATATATAGCTTGGTTTATGTGTACTAAAATGAAAATTCTTAACTTTTTAGAGAAAACAAAATTCAGATAAATCAGAAATAATGAAAGCCAAGACATTGGTAAAAACGTGGTTCGCACATGGGTAAACGGTTTCCTTGCAAATGCCACTTAAAGTAATCACTTTTGGCAAAAAAGAGCCAAAAGTATTCCTATTCAAGTAGTTAAATCTGAATACGTCACAGTAATTTTGGGCATATAGTGTTCTTACTGAATATGGCAAAAAAGTCTCATGAATTAGTAGATGCCTAGATTCTATATTCGCTTGGTTCCTATTAACCAGATTTGGAAAAAAAAACAACATTTCCTTATATAGAGTGTGTGTGTCTTCCTATATATTTGTGCTTGTGTGTGTGTATTTACACAATATGTAGGTAGAGTTTACACACACATGCTCCCACGCAGACAGACACATATACATAGGTACATATATATATATTGAAGAACATGTACTCTCTATGTAAATTTGAGTTAATATGTACTTGCAAATATATTTTGGAAGTAAAAATATGGTATTAGAGAACTATATATGTGTGGGAATCAATGAATCAATGGGTTTTTTATACTGATACTGATAAGAAGCTAAATATTGCATTATGAATTATCAGATATGCGCACGTATTTACGTGAGTGGCTCTATATACATTTTGAAACAGTTTCTTTCTAAATTCATATATGGGTACATACAGCTCGGAATGATCATGGGCACCTATATCGATTGATGCTAGATCAAATGTTAACAGATCAAAAAAGGCTATTTTTTACTGATTTTTTATTACAAAAATATAAAGAAAAATTAGTTGATAAATACTGTTTTTATACAAAAAAGACTTGACAATATGAGATTTTAAAATTCCAAAACAACATTGCTTTTATTGAAATAATCATCACACGGCCAATTTTTCTCTCAGAATATAGTTACCAGTTAGGTACATAGCTATACCGTCTACCATCACTATTTAGATCCATAATATAATGTTTGTATCGTACACTTGGTTTTAATTGTGTGTACATAGTAGATGCATGTATCATGTAACGTATATGCTGGCAACAAAGAGGCATTTGCTACACTTTTAACCCACATAGCACAAAGGCCTTTATCTCAGCGATGACAGATACTGAAGGAGTCATCAGCATGTGACTAGATCAGAATATGTTGATTCTTTTCATACTTGTTCTATAATTTTCTTTTTGGCGTCCTCAAATTTTTAGGAAATGATACTATGTGTTTATTATGTGTTTATTTTAATGATATGTTCGTACTTTGTTAGACAAAAAAACAATTGATAAGTGTTTCTTATAGCAAAGCCGAGACGGGTCTTTTTTTTTTTTCGTCACAGTCCGAGACAGGTCAAAGCCGAAACGGGTCAATGACAATTAACTAGGCGCTTAACCACGTACATATATAGTTAACAAGATTTTAATAACTAGGCCATATCCACATGACTAGATCTCTTTTCTTATATTTTCATCATTTATTTTATTATTTATATAGTTTTTTTGAAACTTTAACATTTATATAGTTATTGAGTCTTTATATTCATTATTCAAAAAATTTGGCAGATGACTGATAACAAATTTTATTAGCTCAGATATCAGTGCTGTCAGATATTTGTCTATATATAGGTGTAACTTGTAAGTGGTGATGTTTCTTTAAAAATAAAAACATTAATAATTAAATTATACACTTCTATTTGCGTTTGTTATCTTACTTTTTGTTCTCATTAATTTGCTTTGATTTTATTTATTTTGGTTTGTAAGATTGACTTGAATTTTGACTATTTGAAATTTTCAGTATAACAAAAACAGTAGAACGATATCAGAAACGAATACATGATCTTGGCTCTAGCCATAAGAGAGAGGATAACACGCAGGTAATGAATTTTTTTCATTTTTAAACTTTTTTTTTTAAACTTCATTTTTAAACTTAATTTCTTAATTTTTATCACCATGCTCATTCTTTACCTTTAGAAAAAGACTTACATGCATAGAGAAAGACATAGTCTTATATTCATTCTTTACCTTTAGAAAAAGACTTATATGCATAGAGAAAGACATAGTCTTATATACATAGAAAAGTTCATTTGCTACAAACATACTAATCAATAACGATCATAATTCATTTTAGTTTTCGCTTCAGTTTATTGGTCCTACGACGACTCATACCGCCTTTTTCGTGTATGACTTGGAAAAAAATGTAAAATTATTTTCTTTATCTATTGAACGTGAGCCGTAAGTTCGTATCATTAATATTCTTACCATTTTAGCTAAAAGATTTGTTAGTTTGACAAAATGCTTCTTTTTTTTCTTATAGATTAATAAATTTTATGTTTTTGACATGATGACCAAACCTGTCTACAGCAAGCAAAAGGCGAAACCTATGGCTTAGCGAGAAAGATCGAACAACTTGAGATTTCAAAACGGTTATTGAATCCAAATTTTTAAGTTTTTATTCTATGAATGTAAAAGGTAGACATTTTAACTGTATATTTAAAAAATTATATAACATAATATTTGAAAAAAAAATACAGAAAACTTCTGGGAGAAGCACTTGACGCATCTTCTATTGAGGAGTTACTACAATTGGAAAACCAGTTGGAGCGAAGCTTAACTAAAATAAGAGCCAAAAAGGTAACTTATATATCTCTGATCATTTACTTTGACAGATGAAGATGAATAAGAGTTTTGTTACTTTGCTCGATATTTAAGAGTATGATGTTGTGTTGTGTCGATTAAGATTACATATATTCAAGGTAATAATCATATAGGACCATACACTCACATGGATGCATGCAAGTATATGTGCATTACACACTAGTAAGATAGGATGGTTTCAAGAGACTGATCGGAAAAAAAAATGACCGTATATGTTATTTCGTAAGTGAGATCTTATAAACTAGTTTACAAAAAAAAATCTTATAAACAGTTTAAGCAATTTATCAGCTATTTTATTTCTTAATTGCAGTACCAGTTACTGCGTGAAGAACTGGACAAGTTGAAAGAAAAGGTAAAACTCATAAACCTCTAGCTTTTTATTCATTTTGACAAAAAAAAAAATCAGGTACTAATTGTGTCTTCTAATTAAACCATTTTGTGGTTCCTTTTCAATGTTTTAGGAGAGGAACCTCACTGCAGAAAACAAAATGCTGATGGAGAAGGTATAAATTGATTCTAACATATAACTTCTATATATAATTAGTATTGATTTGTTCTCTATAGCTCAACCATATGAAATTATCTCCTCTTTTTATACGAGAGTATTAATTTGAGAATGTGTGAATTAAAAAAAGTATGAAATGGGAAGAGGAGGAATAATACCAAGATCATCATCAACAACAACATCAGAAGACTTGGACACAGAGGAGAGTGAAACGGAAGTGGTGACTGATTTGTTTATTGGACCTCCTCCGATCCGACACTCCAAAAAGTTTCCTCCTCCAAATTAATACATGTTTATACATTCACTTCAAAGGAAAAACATGATCTCACAACTTTAAACATGATTTCCTTTCTAGAAGGAAAAATGAAGTTGATTAATGTAATAGTTTTTTTTTCTTTTGTATCCAATAACATATTTGAAAATCCAAACAACTTCTGAATGTCTTCCTTTATAGTTCTTCTATTTTTATATAAAATAATGATGTATATGGTATTATAGTGGTTCTGGTTGGTAAGCCACGCAACTGCGATATCATAGAAGACAAACGTCAACTAATTGGACTTGGTCGACGGTAAAGCAGACAAATTCAACAGCTGAATAAAAGTCCCCTCCAATAAGTTTCATTGGTTTAGTTGTCTCTCTACTCCTTTACCTGAACCAACAGTTGGTGATCGATCTCTTGCAGAGGCAGAAACATATCTGTCTTGATCGCCGTCTCTATTTCCCGACATAGCTCTCTTATGTTGCCCAGTTCTTCACGTTATGGAGATTGAGCATGATGGCATAAGATTAATATGGTGTATCTAGATTTAACATCTCGGTTTGAATCCTCTTAAACTTCTCTGTATTAGTTGACACACACACACAAAATCATCTAAAACATGTGATATATTTCACTAATAAATTCAAACATGATCCTCAATCATATGAATCGAAATTGACATAAACTGCCTTTGGTAACTTTATAAACCATGAAAATGAATGGTCAAGCAAAGAAAGATTGTCTTTCGTCTTGTCCAATTCACCACAAAAATAGACATCAGTTGATTCACTGATTGACTTCCTAGCTCCCATTCCCCATATGGAAAGACCTCCGAAACATCCTTCATTTTTATGTAACTTTCGTTCCCTTTTCTAATATTTTGTTAACAAATTTACAAGAAAAAAGCTAACAGAACAATTTAAGAAAAAAAATTATGGATGATATAGTTAGTTCTACAAACTAAATTTTTGTATAAAATATAATGTCAACACTATAGAAACAGTTATGCATCAGTTTTAGAGAAACAAAATGCTATATTAGGTTCGGCTCTTCGGGTCGGGTTCGAACCGGTTCCTTTCGTGTACGAATCTTTCGGGTCTTAAAATTTTGGATCTAACAGCTATTTCTAAATTTTTGGTCCGGGTTCGGATTAGTTTTTCTCAGATCCGGGTCGGTTCTGGTATTTAGGATCTAAAAAGACAAGAAATGCGCAAATCTCATCAAATTTAGTCAAAATATGTCATGTACATATCTAAAATTTACAAAACTTAAAATAAACTACTAAAAATAAATGGTAAATCTCTAAAATAGCACTTTTTAAGTTTTTATCACAAAAATAGCACTCAAAAAATAAAATGACCAAAATAGCACCTTTTTGTTTTGAAAATTTTAATATTTATTTTTTATTTTTAAATATTTGAACACATTACTAAAACCCCACTCTTTAACTTTAAACCCTAAGTCGTAAATTAATTAACCCAAGGGTTATAAATACATATATACCCTTCAATAAAACTTATTTTGGTCATTTTCCTCCTTGTGATGCTATTTTTGTGACAAAAACTTGGTTTTGTGCTATTTTTGTCCTTTTCTCAAAAATAAAATACAATATTTTTTTAAATTCTAAATTTTATATTTAAATCTTTATATTACTTGAAAATATTACAAAATATTAATAAAGATTTACAAAAAAAATATTTCAACTAAATCATAAAATAAAATATAGAAAATAGAACGGAATAAAACATAATTTTGATATTCATGTTTTTAAGTCGGTTATGAATCAGTTTTTATCGGATAAAAATTTGTTGGACACAATAAATACTTATAAATTTTTGGGTCGGTTCCGGTTCAGGTATTTTTGATCAGTTTCAGTTCGAGTTTTCGAGTCCAGGTTAAATTGCCCAGTTCTATGGTATATAAGAGACTAATAAAACCAATGTTTTAATATTTAGTTGGTACCAAAAAACAAATGAAGAAGCTAATATAAAGAATACTAGATTCTGACCCTCCCTTTGAGAGGGCGGGTATATTTTTGTTTTACTTTTTTTGAGAAATTTAATTTTATATTTGTGTTATTTTTTAATAATATTTGTATTTAATATTAATTTAATTTGGTAAATGTTTGGTAAATATATTAAATATGTCAACTTGTATAGCTATATATTTGTGTCATATGCATATAAGAGATTATTTTGAAACTTTATTCTTAAAGTTTGAAACATATTATATTTTTTAGTAGTTTTCTAACATAATTAGTCAAGAATGTTTCATACCCAAAGAATCCGATTTGGAATCGACTCGAAAATCAAACGGTTAGACTTGATCTATATACTCGAACGGTTCTTAAAATATTATATCCAGAAATCAATATCAAATCTAACCCGCACCGAAAACCGATTTCTTTTTTTCGAAAATGTCTTAATAATATTTTTTAATATATTCTGTTAAATATATTTACAAATGGGTTGATATGTTCTTCACTAACTTTAAGTAAAATCACATTTAGTAAATATTTTTTTTGAATAACCTATTTAAAACCCGTTAGACTAAAATCCATCATTTTCACCGTCTAGGGTAACAATTAAGCGAAGAACACTATGTATAGGGGTGGTGAGGTCCCATATTGACTATAACTGGTCTCTTCATAAGTATATATTTTTATAAATAATAATTCCATAATAATATCAACTTAAATAGTTTTAGTAATCTTAAACTTACTTCCAAAAATATACTTTGTAGATTATAAATTTAAATTTGGTATATTTATGTACTAAATATGAGTTCCATATTTGTTGTTTGTTGCCTTATACATAGCCCATAAAATAGGAGTTTATAAGTGACTGTAGAAGGTGGTTTCGTTTTTTTAAACAGAAGGTGGTTATTTACGTTTTCTAGATACAGTTGTATTTAGTTATGTCATTCAGTTATATTTTAGATGTAGTTATATTTTAATGTAGACATAACCTTTAGAAACTGGTCATGATCCAGTTTTAATAGTATTGATTGTTTAGTTTAAGTATTCTAAAGGTCTTGTAAAGATATTGTAAGCAATTTAAATTTCTGATGTTTAATATATTCCAGTGGCACATTTGTAAATACTAAAACAAACTAAGATGATCTAAAAAAAAGTCTCATATTTCAATTGTAAAAATGTTATTATAAATGTTAATATATATTTAAACAACTAAAATAAAAAATAAGTCTGTTAGAAAAAAGGTTTACAAACTACGACATTTAAAAATTAAAACAGACTATCTATGCAAATCATACCTGTAACAGTCATGATCCGTTTTCAGTTTCAGAAAAAAAACATGTCAGGTATGATCCACCTTGGTCTTACCCTCATTTACATCTTCGACTCTACTCCTCTCCACCTAAGGACTGCGTTTCTTTAGAATCCATCAGAAATGTTGATCATGGCAAAAGCAAAAGTAAAAAACCTATCTTACCTGTACAAAAATGTGATACAGAAAATAATGATTTCAAAGCCTAAATAAATTGGCAACTCGAGAGACGTTTTGGTTAGGTTCAAAGAAAAAAATGATTGTAACCTGTCACGTCTTTTGGGGGGGGGGGGGGGAGGGGGGGGATGACGGAGGATAATCCTCGTACATAATGATAGGAAAAGCATAATTAATAAGAATTTCTGTTGGTTAAATAAAAATAAATTAGGAAAATACAGAATTTAATATAAATCATAGGTTTGAAATATTCAAGTGGTAGAGATCCGTAAATATTATTGAAACAGAAGAGCACTTCAAAAAAAGACATTCTGTTTTAATAGTATAGATTTAAGAATCAAATTACTTACCAAGTTTTAGTGGTTATTGAAAATATAGAAAACTGAATAGTTTTGATTTTACTGTTAAGATTTGATTTTCAAACTGATATCTCACTTTGTGATTCGTATTGTATTTTTTAAAAAATGGTTTATGCTATGCAAACTAACTAATAAGAATTTCTGTTGGTTAAATAAAAATAAATTAGGAAAATACAGAATTTAATATAAATCATAGGTTTGAATTATTCAAGTGGTAGAGATCCGTAAATATTATTAAAACAGAAGAGCATTTCAAAAAAGACTTTATGTTTTAATAGTATAGATTTAAGAATCAAATTACTTACCAAGTTTTAGTGGTTATTGAAAATATAGAAAACTGAATAGTTTTGATTTTACTGTTAAGATTTGATTTTCAAACTGATATCTCACTTTGTGATTCGTATTGTATTTTTTAAAAAATGGTTTATGCTATGCAAACTAACTAATAAACTTTTATGATAAAATTATGCAAAACTGAAGTATAGCTAACCTGTAGATCATGTACTAACATAGACCGTCATATATTATGCAGAAATTTAATTAATGAAATAAATATAAGATGCATTAATTATTATTTTTTGTCAACAACATGCATTAATTAAATAAAACAAAATACAGTATCATCAATTAAATAAAAGTGAAGAATACAATTGCATCTTTTCATATCAATCGTATGTGTGTAATCCAGAAAGTATTAAATATATGTGAAGATGGAAAGGTAACTGTATTTATTATTCTGGTATACCAAAAAAAGATTATTGTTTATTTACTTGACTAAATTTTATAAAATAAAAGAAAAACCAGTGGCATGATACTGTAATTATAAAAGAAAAATAGGAGCATAATCCTATAAGGTATTCTGCTTTAATAGTATAGATAAGCTAAAATGAACAAAAGAAGTCAACAATCAAAGTCAACCCCAAAAAAAAAATCTCCTCAAATAAGTTTCCCACCACAACTTGTTTATTGAGAAACTCCAGATCAAAACTGTCTTCGTCTTCGTCTTCTCCATGGCTGTTACTTCGTTTCTTGATACCCTGTTCAGAAGAAGAAAGAAGAAGTATGCAGATTCCATAAGCAGTAAGTCTTCGGTTTCTTCTCAATTTATCTTCCCCACATCTGACTCAAAAACCCCATAAAATTTACTCTTACATTATCTCTGCTAAATTCTTCAGTTTTGGAATATGACATTGACACCATTAGAGCTGCAACTAATGCGTTCTCGGACCTGATTGGTCGTGGCCGTTGTTGGGCTAAGCTTGAAGTAGCTTGGAGAACAAGCTATTTATTTCCTACCGAGTTATGGAATAGGAAATTATCTATTTGTGTAATTCCTAATGAGTTTAGGAAATTGTGAGTTATATATAAGGAGATGCATATGATGTTGCATAATTTATGAGTTGAGAGATTGTGTGAGAGATTATGAATTGTGAGATTGAGAGTGTTTGAGGTTTTGAGTTATTTTCCTCAAGAGATTAATAAGAGAGTTATTCTTATTAAGTTTGATTGTGATTCATATATTGTGATTCTATATTTGGTATCAGAGCTACAGATTCGATACTGGATCTCTAATAAAGTTTCTTGTTCAAAACCTAAATTTGAACTTGAGAAAAATATCACGGCGAATTGTAATGGTTATGACGGTGAACGTATTCAAGTTAGACTCACCCAAGCCTTACAGGGATAAAGAGATGATGACGAGAAGTCAGGTTGCGTTTCAAAGAATCCTCCCACATCGCAAGTTAATAAAGAAGAAGAAGAAGAAGAAAAAGAAAGCAAGTGTTAACAGACGTGATTCTGAAACTGATAATAATGGTGGAAAGAAACGCAAGAAGAAAAAGAAGCATAAGAGGGTATCTGGTGGTGATGAGATAGTCATTGAAACCTCCAAAGTTAATCGAAGCCATGAGAAAGCACTCGTCAACTGTGATAATAATGATGGTGCTAAGAGAGATAAGATAAAGCGTGTTTGTGATGAGGGAAATACAACACACAAACATAAGAAGAAAAGACGTATGTTTGCAAAGATGGCGATTAAACACAGTGTACAGTTAACTGCGCTTGAGAGAATGGCTGAAGAATTCAAGAAACTGACAGGAGGGATACTGCTCTCTAGGAACAGAGACTACTTGGTTCTCTACCGAGGAAATAAATTTTTGTCACGAGAAGTAGCTGAGGCATTGGTGGAGGAAGAAAAATTTGTAAGAAGTTTTAGAGAAGGATCATCAGCCCTGTTTGTCCCGAGTACTGAACTTATTTATGAACTCGTTTCTGCTGGTATCCTTGGTGAAACACTTGACACGACTGGTAAGTGGGGAAAGAATCTGGATGATGGTCATCATGAAGAAGAAGTGAAACACGAGGTTAAGAATCTGAGGCATGAGAATCTTGTCAGGAAGCTGGAAAGGATACCTGTTTTTTCTGAGAAAAAGCTACTGAAAGTTCAACTTGGTTTGGCTAAGGTGGAAACGTGTTTACAGCCAGCAGGGCAGAGAGAAGACTCTGAGAGCATAACTGATGAAGAGATGTTTATGTTCCACAAGCTTGGTTTGAACGTGAAAGCTAAAACTTTTGTACGGTATAAGCAAACTGAAGATCCAGAGGTTGAAGAAGACAACAAGAGCTCTAGTGAGGATGCAGAGAAGAAAGTAACTGAGAATTTAGAGGCTAAAGGAAACGACTTGAACTCTCTGGATATTGCAAAGAAGAAAAGTGAAAAAAGGAAGAAGAAGAAGAAGCAAAAGGATAGTAAGAGTGATGAAGTTGTGACCACCTCATCACGAAAAAGCACTAAAAAGGTTAACTTTTGTAGTCAAGTTGAAGTTCTTCCTGCTGAGTCTGAAGAAAGTGATGAAGAAGAAGGAGAAAAAGTTGACCTGGGAACGGGTAAGAGTTTTACTGAGCAAGAAGACGAGTTGATAAAGAAATCTGTATTGGAATACATTGATAACCATGCTTTAGGAGACTTAGTTATGAACTGCAAGTCACACAAACAAACCAGAAACTGTTTGAAAGAAATAACAGCTGCTGAGTATCAAGAGAAACACATGAACCATGTGAAAGACGCTTGGAGGAGGATAGGATTGACGTCTAAGAAGAAAGGCCTTTGGACGATGGAGGAGTACCAAATCCCATTTGATCTTGTTAACAAATACCTAAGAATGAAAGGGTTCAAAGAGAAGAACTCAAAACATGGAATGCTCCTAGATAACATCCTTTGGATGTCGATAAGTTACCAACTTGGAATAAGGGACCATGTCGTCTGCCACACTAAATGGTATGATCAGTTGGCAGAGATTTTGAGCCAAAAAAGAAGTGATGATGAAGATCTCTTGAAAGTGAAAGAATATGATGAGCTTAAGGAGAATGCTGATGAGTATTTCAGTAAAGAGTCTGAGCTTGGTGAAGACGACAAGCTCTTGAGAGATTACTTGCTTAAAGAGATGAAGAAAGAAACCCATCTTGTGATCTCTGAAAAAAAAGATAAAGACTTCGCAAATTGGTATACTCAGGCTTGCAGATTCTGTGAACTAGTAACCTTATCTGACACAATAGAACGTTACATTCTAGAGCCATCAGCAACAAAGGTCTGGAACATTCTAAGAGCTTACATAGATGCAGCCCTTGAGGAGTTGGGTGACGTGGAGATTAAGAAATTATTTTTGTTAATAAAAGATGATTGTCTTGAGAAGGATAAGGGCCACAATGAAGGGTTTAAGCCTGATCCTGGTGAACATGATCTTCTAACTCCATTCACCCTACGTTCAACTAGTGAGACCATCATCTATCCTTACTTCAGACACAAGATTAAGACGCACCGTAATCTCCCGATGAAGGTTAGCTCGTGGGTTAAAATTATTAGATGGGAAGTTAGCGACCGTAACCCATTGATAAGATGTCATGAGTTCGATTGGCTGGATGGTCACAGTACCTTTGCCACCAAGGAAGAATTTTATGATGAGGTTCTTGAGTTTTTGAGCTCTTACTCTTGTGTCTATGAAAAGATTCTTGCGGTTCCTGTTATCAAAGGAGTGAAGAGCGGGAAGGAGAAGATTTCTGGTGCAGATTACACCACAAACGTTGAGGATTTTATAGCGCCAAATGAGTGTGGTGTACAAGAGGCTGGAGTCCGTGCTATAGTAGATGAACGAGACAACTATACTTGCAGATGGAAGTATGCAGATTGGGAGATGAAAGGTGTTCTTTTGAAAATCGGGAATGGTCCAAGCAAGTTGGAAAAGAATCAGGTGAGAATAGTAAGGCATGACACTGGAGTAAAGATGGACGTTCTTACAGTGGACTTGGTTAAAGGAGTGAAATATTTGATGGTAGAAATACATAGAGAACTTTTCTTTGTGGCTAAGAGAAAGCTTGAAGAAAGCATTCAAAAGGTTGAAACTTCGTATGAGTTTCAGGGATCTCTGAGACAGAAGAAGCTGTCTTTAGCTCCATGCTGTGAAGAAGGTGAGGTTGAAAATATTGTGTTAAAGAAGTCTTGTGCTACATTGGTCGGTATATGTTCGGTTATAGATCAGAGAACGACGAGTCTTTCCCAAATTATGGACTCTGTTTTGTTGAATGGATCTAAAGCTGAGGGAAAGTTTGATATTGAAGAGGTTTCGAAGGCTCCAAGGATTCGTGGGAAGTTCAGAGATGTGGTGAGCAATATGCATTTGGATGATGAAGAACATGGCAAGCTTAAGAGAAAGAGAAGAACGTTGTTTTTACAAAAGAAAAAACCAGTGGTGTTGTGTTCTTGTGAAGCTGACAATGTGGTAGGGACTGAAGCCGTGAAACAGGTCTTATATCACCTCATACGAGAGTATGATTGGATCGAGGTACAGCGTATATTTGAGAATGAACAGATAGTCAACATCTTGTCAAAAACACTTGGGAAGCACTTGATGTTCAGGGAGATGAGAAGACTGATTGGAGTACATGAAGTGTGTGAAGATGAGTTCAAGCTTAAGAGGGAGAATGTTGGGCTAAGCTTGAAGTAGCTTGGAGAACAAGCTATTTATTTCCTACCGAGTTATGGAATAGGAAATTATCTATTTGTGTAATTCCTAATGAGTTTAGGAAATTGTGAGTTATATATAAGGAGATGCATATGATGTTGCATAATTTATGAGTTGAGAGATTGTGTGAGAGATTATGAATTGTGAGATTGAGAGTGTTTGAGGTTTTGAGTTATTTTCCTCAAGAGATTAATAAGAGAGATTGAGAATGTTATGGCAAGAGCACTTCTTTTCCAATCAATACCTGAGGCGATGACACTCCAAGTTGGTAAGCTCAAAACCGCTAAAGAGATTTGGGAGGCAATCAAGATGAGATACATGGGAGCAGAACGTGTAAGGAAGGCACGTCTGATGACGTTAAAAGCAGATTTGAACCGGGTCAAGATGAAAGAAAGCGAAACTATCGATAGCTTTGTTAGTCGTATAACAGAGTTGACTGCAAAGTGTGCATCTTTGGGAGAGATTATTGAAGAGTCAAAGATGGTGGAGAAGCTTCTATATAGCTTGCCTAGGAAGAAGTATATACATATGACTGCTGCCTTGGAACAGAATCTTGATCTTGACACGACAAGCTTCGAGGACATAGTGGGAAGGTTGAAAGCATACGAGGAGAGGATTGCAGAAGAAGATGAAGAGAAACCGGAGGATCAAAGTCAGAACAAGCTCATGTACGCTAATTCTGATTCACAAGGTCAAACACAACCCTACCAAGGCGGATATGACCCGTCTAGAGGAAGAGGCAGAAGCGGACGGTATGGATACCGAGGAAGAGGACGTGGTCGCACGGGTTATCAACAGAACGGTGGAGGTTACTACCGTCAAGAGAGAGATGCATCAAGAGTAGTATGTTTCCGTTGTGACAAAACGGGACACTTTGCCCAAAATTGTCCAGATAGGCTACTTAAACTTCAAGAAACACAAGAAAGTGAAGCAGATACTACACGCGAGGCAGAAGAATTGATGGTAAACGAAATAGTGTACTTAAACGAGGGGAAGGTGATACCAAGACAACTCGACAGTACTAAGACAAAAGACAATATGTGGTATCTTGATAATGGGGCTAGTAACCATATGACGGGTAATCTTGAGTTTTTCTCAGACATTGATAGGAGGATAACCGGCAAAGTAAGGTTTGGTGATGATTCTAGGATTGACATTACCGGGAAAGGTTCAATAGTCTTTGTAACCAAGGAAGGAAGAAAGAAAACACTCACCAATGTGTACTACATTCCTGATTTGCGTAGTAATATTATCAGCCTTGGTCAGGCAACTGAGTCCGGATGTGAGGTGAGAATGAAGGAAGATTGCTTACTCTTGTATGATCGAGATAACAGGCTTTTGATGAGAGCAAAGAGATCCCCAAACCGGCTATACAAAGTAGCTATGGAGGTAGAGAATACGAAGTGTCTACAAATAGTCCGACATAACGAGTCTTCTAAGTGGCACTCGCGCCTTGGTCACTTAGGCCTCACAAATCTGAAGCTGATGGTTGATAAGAAGATGGTGACAGGTATGCCGAGCTTTGGAGTTGAAAAGGAAACGTGTGCTGCGTGTCTGAGAGGGAAACAAATTCGAAAATCGTTTCCTCAAGAGAGTTCATATCGAGCATCACGAGTTCTAGAACTTGTCCACGGAGACTTATGTGGTCCAATTACACCATCTACGGCTGGAGGAAACAAATACGTATTTGTGATCATAGATGACTACTCTAGATACATGTGGACTATCCTAATGAGGGAGAAGAGCGAAGCGTTTGAAAAGTTTAAACGGTTTCGAACACTAGTAGAACAGGAGACGAGAGGAAGAATTAGGACCTTTAGAACCGATAGAGGAGGAGAATTCACTTCTACAGAATTCAAGAGTTATTGTGATAGTGCAGGAATTGCTCGACATTTGACCGCACCTTACTCTCCACAGCAAAATGGTATTGTAGAGAGAAGAAACAGGACATTGTTGGAGATGACTCGGAGCATCTTAAAACACATGGAGGTTCCAAACTTTTTGTGGGGAGAAGCAGTGAGGCACGCAACCTACCTTATAAACAGGATAGCCACGCGAACTTTGAACCATATGACACCATACGAGAGCTACAAGGGAAGAAAACCAAACGTGGAGCACATAAGAGTGTTTGGATGCGTCGGTTATGCAAAGGTTACTACTCCCCACTTGAGGAAACTTGATGATAGATCAAGAGCCTTGGTTCATCTCGGAACAGAGCCGGGGACAAAGGCCTATCGACTACTAGAACCTTCAAGTAGAAAAATTATAGTGAGCAGAGACGTGATCTTCAATGAAGATCAACGATGGAAGTGGGTGGAGTTTGAAAAGAATATTCGCAATAGGTCGCGTGAGATAGACTTTGGTGAAGTTGTGATACATCCAGGTCCTAAAGTCCTTGAAGATACAGAAGTTAAGAGTGAAGGAGAAGAGCCACGAGAATCAAAACGTGAGGTCGAAGATGAAGAAACAGAGCAAGAAACAGAGCATATAGCACTGAGACGTTCCTCTCGGGTTACCAACAAACCAAGCTATCTTGACGACTATGAACTCTTATGTGAAGAAGATGAGATGTATGAGAAGCTTTGTGAGATAGAAAGTGAGCACCTTATGATGCTCATGAACGAGGAGCCGTGGAACTATGCTGAAGCAAAGGAGTTTAAAGTTTGGAGAGATGCATGTGAGGAAGAAATCAAATCGATAGTGAAGAACAAAACCTGGACTTTGATGGATCTTCCAAGTAACTGCAAAGCCATAGGTCTAAAATGGATTTTCAAGGTTAAGAGAAATTCTGACGGGAGTATAAACAAGTACAAAGCCCGTCTCGTTGCTAAAGGATACATTCAGAGACATGGAATAGATTTCGATGAAGTATTTGCCCCGGTTGCTAGAATAGAAACCGTGAGACTTATTATAGGAATGGCGGCTTCATACACTTGGGAGTTACATCATCTTGATGTCAAGACCGCGTTCCTCTACGGAGATTTAAAAGAAGATGTCTACGTCACACAACCAGAGGGTTTCGTTATAAAGGGAAAAGAATCGAAAGTTTACAAACTAAGCAAAGCATTGTACGGTCTCCGTCAAGCTCCACGGGCATGGAACGAGAAGCTAAATACAGTACTCAATGAGCTAAAGTTTGAGCGTTGCCTCAAGGAACCGTCTCTGTATCATAGGAGAGAAAGAGGTCATATATTGGTAGTGGCTGTATACGTTGACGATTTGCTTGTCACAGGTTCAAGTGTGGAGATGATCATGGAATTCAAGAAAAACATGGGAACCAAGTTCGATATGACTGATCTTGGAAGGCTTAGCTACTATCTTGGAATTGAAGTAAGACAACAAGGTGGAAGTATAATATTAAGTCAAGAGAAATATGCGAAGAAAATCATTGAAGATGCGGGCATGAAGGGATGTAACTCAACTCAGATTCCGATGGATGCAGGAACAAAGCTAGAAAAGGCAGAAGAAGAACGTGGTGTTGATGAAAGGGAGTATAGGAGAAACATTGGATGTCTACGCTACTTGATACACACACGACCGGATCTTGCGTGTAGTGTGGGGATTTTGAGCCGTTACATGCATAACCCAAAGGAGTCTCACAAAGCAGCGTTGAAACAGGTGTTGCGGTATGTGCAGGGAACGACATCTTACGGTCTAAAGTTCGGTTCAAGACCACACGAAGGACTCATTGGATACAGCGATAGCAGCTATAATGTTGACCCGGATGATGGTAAGAGCACAACAGGGCACATCTTTTATCTTGGTGGTAATCCTATCACGTGGTGTTCGCAGAAACAAGAGATAGTTGCTTTGTCATCATGTGAAGCTGAGTTTATGGCAGCAACTGAGACTGCGAAACAAGCAATCTGGCTCCGTGACCTGCTCGGTGAGATACTCAACAGAATTGATGAGAAAGTGGTGATCAGAATCGACAACAAGTCTGCAATAGCGTTGTCTAAAAACCCGGTGTTTCATGGGCGTAGCAAACACATTCACACAAGGTTTCATTTTATTAGAGAGTGTGTCGAGAAAGGTTTGGTGTGCGTGGAACATGTTGCAGGTACGAGACAGAAGGCGGATATACTTACAAAGGCTTTAGGAAGGATTAAATTCAAGGAGATGAGAGAGCTGATTGGAGTTCAAGATGTGTCAAAAGAGAGTTTCAAGTTTGAGGGGGAGAATGTTGATTCAAACTTGAGATAGCTTTGAGTACAAGCTATCATATTCCTAATGAGCTTAGGAATAGGAGAATATATTCCTAATGAGTTTAGGATAAGTGTGAGGAGTATAAATAGGATGCTAATGTGTAGCATATCCTAAGAGAGTTTGAGAGCTTTAGTTTTGAGTTATTTTCTAAAGCATTGTGTTAAGAGTTTGTGTGAGAGATTAATAAAGAGTTTATTAAGAGTTTGATGCCGTTGTGGCTCTGTTTACAAGGTTGTGTCCTTAATCTTTTATAGATTATGTAAGCATAATAAAAACATGTGTAATTGTAAGAAAAAAGTGTAGTTTTTAAAAAGATTTCAGGGTAAGCTTCAAACCGGACAAGAAATAGCTGTCAAGATACCTAGAAATAACAGAGAATTTCTTGATGAAATCAATCTTTTGCCAAAGCTTAGGCACACGAATCTGATCCATCTTCTTGGTTTCTGCTCTGAACAAGACAAACATTTTCTTGTTTATGAGTTCATGCCTAATTCGAGCCTTGATCATTTTATATTCGGTTAGTCAACAGAAATATATTTTCAATCTTCTACCCCAATCTTGTATAGTTTCAAGTATCTGAGGATCATTGCTCGTTTTTTAATTGTTTCAGATCCATGTAGAGCTTCTCAGCTAAGTTGGGATATGTATCGAAATATTGTCATGGGCATAGCTCGAGGGTTACATTACCTTCACGAAGAATCCGGATTGCACGTTGTTCACCTCGACATTAAACCTAGCAACATTCTTTTGGACGAACATTTTCAACCGAAAATCATGGGGTTTGAACTGGCGAGGCTTATTCAAGATGGCGAAAGCGAAGCAGAATCAACTATAATTTTCGGTACCGTGTAAGTGATATTTAATACTTCACATATTTAAAGGAAAAATGTTCTGAAGATAGTTGAGAGACTGATACAAAAATTCATTTGAGATCGTTGACAGTGGGTACGTAGATCCACATTTCTACCAAACATTTCATTTTTCCGCCAAATCTGATGTTTATGCCTTTGGAGTTACAATCTTGACGATCATAACCAGAAGAATCAACAATTACGGTTGGGAGGAAGAAACCCTAATCCAATATGTGAGTTTATAACAAAGCAAACATGTCCATATATGGGTGTTAAATGCTCCCTTAAACATATTTGTTTTCTCTTATAGGTTTTGAGATGCTGGACCAGAGGAGAAGCCATAAATGTGATCGATGAAGTCACGAGAAAAGAAGAAAAAGAAGACTCGATAAGCGAAATATTGAGATACATTCACATTGCTCTGCTCTGTGTCGATGTCAATCCAGAGACGAGGCCGAGTATAGATGAAGTTCTTCATTGGTTTAGTTGTTTATCTACTCCTTTACCTGAACCAAGAATTGGTAATCAGTCTCTAGAAGAGGAAGAAACAAATTGGTTATCGGCGGCGCCATCTCCTGGATATGGCTCTCCTATGTCACCTGTGTCTCCGCGTTAGGGAGACTTAAATGTCATGGAATAAATTTAGCTCTGCTTGAATGCCCTGTTTACTGCTCGAATCAAGATCTATGTATTTGATTATATATCTACATTCTATACATTTATAAAATCAGTTTTTGCATGGATACTACATTTGGATACTATTTTATCGGTTTGTTCATTTGTAAAACATCTGAGTGCAGCAGAATACCAGTTGACTAAATTTAAATATTTTAAATTTATCACATAACCAAATTTTTAAGAAAGAATTATTACACTCGCAAACACTTTCTAACATTGTAGTTACACTTGCAGACACTTATCTCGTTCTTCATCCTTCTGTCTGTGACACACTTTTTTCAAGTGATTTTATATTATTCTCAAGTTTTGTCAACTAGAACTCACTCATTTATCTAATCAAAAACAACATTCTCATAATGGTGGAGAGTTAAAGACCCCACGGTCATTAAACTCCAGTGAAAATTAGCTTCTTCTTTTTCATTTGATGAATATATATTAACATGGACATCCACAAGGGTTCAAAGATACTAAACGAGACAAGAATCAAAAGAAATCATACATGAAACCTGTCCAAAAAATACAAGTGGTTTAACCACCTTCACGGACAAAGAGATCTTTAGGCCAAGATGGGAAGCTTGAAGCGATATATGATTGCCATCGATCCTTTCTAGTCATACTTCTAGCAATGAGATGAACTCCTAAGTTAGAAGATCTAAGAGCATGCTCAAGTCTCCAGTTAGGACGCTTAGACAAAAAATATAAGGATGATTTTGGAATAGTATTTGAAGAAGGGCCAAGCAGGAGTCCTAATGACAGCACCAACAAGGGAAGAGTCTTCTGCTCCATTTCCACACTTCCACATTTGCAACAAAACGGTAACAACGTCTTGCTCTATAGTACACATCCAACTACGGAGCAAGACGGTACCAAAATCCTTCTTAAGGACCCAAGAACCACTAACAACGTTTTTATTCTTGTCCCATGATACTCCAATAACTGCATTTAAACCAAGAGTGAGGAGGACGTTGCCAAGATTTGGAAGCAAAGCGAATTTCTCGAACTGCTACAACTTCACTTTGAATATTTTGAGTAACAAACCATAGTTTTGCATCCTCAACAGCCTTTTTCAATGATGAAATTAGCTTTGAACGTTTTTCCTTCAACGTGTAAGGAGTTTGTATTCTTACAAATGAGCCAAAGAATATCCACAGTATGGGTATGGCTCTCGTTATCAACAAAAGGAATCTGAGAATTTCTCTGGGTTTGCAGCATATAAACCATATTCTGATAAATTGAACGATTCAGCGAAACTAAAACTCAGATATGGTACATGCATGTGACATTGCCAAAATTTGTCTAGCAATGTTACAGCAGAACATCACACGATTCATTATCTCTCATTGCAAACCACATGATTGACAACGAGAGTTTCATACCTCTTTTAATGTTGTTGTCCACAGTCCACCACCGGAATAGCACCACTCAAGACTTTCCAGAGAAAGACTCTGATCTTATGAGGAGATTGAATATTCCAAACTGAGACTTTGAGTGGATTGATAGACCGGAGAGCAGAAGCATCTGTAATCTGATCTTTTCTGGAGACTTGAGATGCTAACCAATATCCTGACTTAACCAATATCCTGACTTGACAGTGTAGTTGTCGTCTTTTATTATGATTCCAGACCAAGAAATCATCTTCTTCCAGAAAAATGGTTTTATTCGGATCAATGTAACTTTAATAAAAGTGGTCTTTAAGTTTATCTAATGTCCCACCATTTCGGAGTCTCATCAATAAGATCTGCCACTTAATATTTAAATCAACTAAAATGGTCTTCATAAGGGACTCGACTCATAATATAATCACAATACACATAGCAAATCCTAGTTTATTATTTGTAAACCAGATGTCTAATATGTCTGAGGTGATTTTGTTAGTAATAAATCCAAGTCGTTCTGGTTCTGATACTGGAAACCTGGTCAATACCTTGGCGTAGTGCAAAATGATGAAAAAGTACAAGATCTTAAAGTTCACAAGCTAAACAACCCTGGGCAAGAAGAAATCGTCTTTCTAATTAAAAAATTATTATCATATACACAGATTAATGCAATCTACACAAATCTAAAAGAATCCCAGACCACATTAAAAAAACTTCAGTTCACTCTCCACTAATATTAATACTGCATCTATATTATAAAATAATACAAAAATCGATGGTAAGGTTTGGTTAGGACGACCAACTAACACACGGATGTGTTTGCCTTTCTTCTTCGGTGATTGAAATAATCATCTCAAGATTTCACCGGATTGTTGTTCTACCAAAAGACAAGGCCCCTATTTTGCTCTCCCTGCTCTGAGAATTTAAACAGAGAATGGTGTGTTAAGCATATTGTGATTAAGCAATTAAGAAACAGAGAGAATGTTCCTTTACCTGAGATTTTGGGGAAGGGAAGACATTCCAGAATCTTAAAGTTTCATCTCCTGCTCCTGTCACGATCGTCTGCCAAGAAAAATAAGATCACACAAGATGAGTATGTTAAACGTAAGCAAGTTACGTAAGAAAAGTATGTAAAATAATGATAAAAAAGACTAACCTGTCCATCTGGTGAAACAGCAAGATACAGAACACGGAACGTGTGTCCCGTCAGAGTTGCTAACTGTTAGACAAAAATTTACATTTTCAGTTCTTTTAAAATCACAAAAGTTCTGCAAGAAACTAAAAAAAAAAAAACAGGACAGTAACTCTTTACTTTAGACATGGTTGGGTATTTCCAAACGACGATTTGGTTTTGGGAGTATCCATGCGTGCTCACAAGCTCATTCACATTCTTAGACCAAGCCAAATTACACACCTGAAACGTTCTTGGTTCAGCTATTTACCCTCAACTGTTCGTTTTAATAATCAAAGCTTAGCATAACAAAGTTTACCTGACTACTGGTGTCAACGCAACTTAAAGAAGTGTTAGTCGTTGTGTTCCAAAAACGGATACATCTATCAGCAGTGCCACCACCGGAGGCAAGAAGTCCGTGGAGATGCGGTGACCACGCAATGGCCTTAACCGCTGCTGTGTGCTCGCAGTATCTCAAAACCGGTTGTGTTGAATGTTGGTTCCATACAAGAAGCTGCGAGATCACTATAATCATTAACCATGTTTTTTAGAGACACAAAGACTGAAGATTATTATTATTATATGTTTTACCTTATTGTCGTTACCGCCTGAGGCTAGCTCGCGGTTGTCATAAGACCATTTGAGTCCACAGACTTCGGATTTGTGACCTTTTAGTTTACTGACATGATCTTCTTGACACCGTATGTCTCTCTGAAGTATGCTCTTGTCTCTGCTACCGGAGGACAGAACAGATGAGCTCCATGCTAAGGCTCCAACTCGTAGTCGATGACCTTCCATTGTTCTTATTCTCCTGCAGCGCAACGCATCCCAAATCTAGTGGAAAGAAAAAAAAAACAACAAGAGTAAGTTCTCTCCACAAGTAAAAATAGACTCCAAGAGACAAATGTATCTTTACCTCAACAGTTCCGCTACTAGTTCCAATCGCCAAATGTGTTCCACGTAGTGCCCAACTGACTGAGCAAACGCTCTCATCGATCCCGATATCGCATAACTTAGTTACCTGCAAATAGCAGAAAGACATTTCAACTCTAAAACACTCTTCAAGACAAGAAATGAGCCTGGAAGAAGAAAAAGAAAAGCTGACCTTGCTAGTACAAGCATTCCACAAATAAACGCAGTTGGCTAATCCCACAGCTAGAACATTTTGTGCCGACCAATCCACTAGATTCAAGTAAAAATCATCTTGCAGAGCTGGCGCATCCAGTACCTAACAACAACATCAACATCCACAGGACAAGTACAATATCAGGACAAATCTACATTTGTAATCACTGAAGAAAGAGTACATTCTTCAAAAAGGGTTCCTACAACTACAACAATAGCAGAGATTAAACAAAAGAAATTTCACAACTTTGACACATAAATGCACACAAAGAGATGAAATTTCACGAACAGAATCAATCCTAACAAATGCAACATTAGGACAAATCTACATTTACAATCATTGTTACACACTTTCCATCAAAATCAGTTCACTAGTCTACAAGAATAGCAGAGACTTCACAAAGATCTCACCTTTCACACATAAAATACACTCAAAGAGATAACATTTCAGAAACCCAATCAAGAAAACGCACTAGTGTAACCCTAAAGGGCAAACCTTATAAGCCGACTTAACAATATTCCTCGTAGGCTTCAAAGGACTACGGCTAACACCGGGAGAAGCCTCGTCATCATCACCAGACCCACCACCAAAGGGCGAGAAAGAGTTAACCGGCCTCTGCGTCTCCGTCTTATACCGGAAAATATTCCTCGACGGAGAGAACCCAGTCACCACATCCCTCTTCTCCGGCGTGTCCGGTCCGAACATCACGGTCCGGAGCATACCGGCGTAAGAACCGGGGCCGTCTTCTTTGTCAGGCGACGGCGGTTCGAGGCCGAAGAGGTCGAAGTTAGAACCGGATCTGCTGGGGATAAACCGGTCGGAGTAGATGGGTTTGGAGGGAGAGTGGTAACGGTTTGAGTCGATTAAACGGTTGATTCGTTGGGTCTCGAGTGAGACCGTGGGGCGATTCATCGACGGCGGGAGGTTTAGCTGAGATTGAGAAGAAGAAGGCTTCTTTGGAGGATCTCCTTCGTCAACCTCCATCATGCTTGATCTCATTCTCTTGCTGCTTCTTTCTTCCTCCAGGGTTTCTGATTTGCGATTATCTTTTTTTCTGTTTGTTTTTTTTTTTTTTAATTTCCCGGGAAATTCTTGAGGGCAACAGAAAGGGTCAAGGGGGAAATTTGGTGCGAAAACAAGGGTGTGATCAGGTGTTGTAGGGTGTATAGTTGGTAGAGTAGTATATTGCTTTGTTTTTATGGACTTGGGCCTCAATACTTTCTGTTGGTAGTTTATAGGCCTTTGATTATTTTGCTAGGCCCACGACTGGTTTAATTTGAATTCCTTATATATAAAAAAAAGGATAAATAACGATCAAATCTCTTAAAAATATTCCATCAAATGTTCACTCATGTAAAATTTCCTGTTTTTTTCCTGTTAATAATCCTTAATGACATATGCATGATTTACAATTTTTTGTCAAATTTCTTAAAAAGCCATAGATTTTCAAGAGATTTAGAAGATTTTTTTTTAATAGCATTTTTGATTTTTCACGTCAGATTTTTTCTATTTTAATAAGGTTAGCCATATATGTATATAAGCTAGTTCTCTCTGGAACTTAGAAAAGAAAGTTAGAAAGAATAAGTTTTTGGTTTTGTGAAGAAACATTATGGTGGGTACGTTTGGTTTCATAATAATTGGCGCCATTTTGTTGGGTTCGTTCATCTTGGCCGTTCTCTGTTATTTTGGATGGATTTGGTGCGGCGGCAACCGCCAAGTTGAGCCCAATAATTGTGGTTTACAACCATTGTAGTTTTTTTTTTGCTAAAATTTGATGCAGCAACCATTTTAGTTTAACTATTGTTTTGTTTTAATATGATTTTGTGTTTTTAACAGTCATGCAATTTTTAGATTATTATTCTATCGAGCAGCATATCGATAATGTAACTGTGATTTTCAGTTTATTAATTAAAATTATATTTTTGTGTTTACATACTGTCTAGCTATGTTATGTTTTAAATTATCACTACGACTAATTAGAATAGTAAGTCAAAATAAGAAAACTATTCAACACTGTATTTGATATTTTCCAAACCTCTATCATATAATCAATTGATAAAAGGTTATGTCCAACTTATTTTATAAGTTTATCTAAATAATTATCCAAATATATCATATAACCACCTTTAATTATATACAAATATGATTAAAAACACATATATAATTACAAAAATATGAATAGAAAAATTAAATTTTTGAAAACGAATCTAAAACAAAAATATACCCGCCCTTTCAAGGACGGGTCAAGAATCTAGTTCAACTTTAAAGTACATCTGTTTGATGATTTAACTTTAAGTTTCTTATAAAATTATCAATACTATTAAAAAAATCACAATATATGGATCTAACTTGATCTTAGATAGAGTATTTAAAAAGACTATATCTAATACAATTTACGTAACCTGAAACATTACTAAATATATATCTTTAAATATAGCTCAAATATGATAAGATTTTAAAAGGCTAAATTTTAAAAAATATCTTAGTCAATTATGTATTAACTGATCTTTCATATCAAATTTCTTTTAAGGCAATTATAACAAATTATATTTTTAAATATTTTCGACTCTTTAAGCTTATTCCTCAAACAATATAATAACAAAACAAATTAATATTATCATATGAATAAATTTTAATTTTCTAATATCATTTTCTTCATTTTTCAAATAGTAAACAAATTCATCAAAGTATAAAAGTTACAAATCTAATAGTTTTCTAATTTTCGTACAATTTAAAAATATATAAATTTTTAATTTTAGAAATATTATCAGTTTTCTTCAAGTTTTTAATAGGCCAACTATAGTTAGGTCACATGTTAATGGTGATTTTTAGATTTTATCGTGTTTTATCAGATTTTTTAATGATCAAAATTTTCATTAAATTTGTACCGGATTATATGCCGATCACCAAATTTAGCGATTGAACCGCAAGTCTGGATCGAATATGAAAACAATGAATATCTATTTTTAACATAGATATGTAGATCAAAAATTATTTTAAAAAGTATTTAATACCAACTAACATTTTTAGGGGCAACGAGTTATTTTCCCACGAGAAGTATCATATAGCGCTAAATCTCTCTGAAACTATTGCCTCTGTCTATATGTCCCTGAGATTAAATTCTCTGCATATTTCCCCCCGAATATATAGTTCGAGACATATTTCTCTACCAAGTTTACCAACTGAACCGCAAGTCTGGATCGGATATGAAAACACTGAATATCTATTTTTAACAGAGATATGTAGATCAATTTTTTTTTTAAAGTATTTAATACCAACTAACATTTTTAGGGTCGACGAGTTATTTCCCTATAAGAAGTATCATATAGCGCTAAAACTCTCTGAAACTACTGCATCTGTCTATATGTCCCCGAGATTAAAATTCTCTACATATTTCCACCCGAATATATAGTTCGAGACATATTTCCCCACAATGATTGAATTAGTTGGTTTATTATCGGTTCATTGTTTAAGTTAAACCACTTAAAGTTGATAGTTAACCAACTAAGATCCAATTAAGGTCGATTTAAACCCGATTTAAGACCCATACTCATTAAAAAAGTGATCCCCCATACCTGAGTAGTCTCCATCAATACACTTAATCAAAAATGTTTTTGTCATCTCCAACCAGGTACCAAATATTACACCAAAATTAGTATTATATATTATTTGATGTTTTATGTTTTAATAGTTTTTATATTTTATTATTTGAAATTGATAAACAATTGTTTTATCACATTTTGATATTATGTTTATTAAATTTCGTAATTATATGTTTACAAAATTTATTTGCATTTACATTTTTGGTATAATAATATCATACATGTATTTATTTTATATAAAATAATATATTAAAAATTACAAAACATTAACTATGAAAAGCACATAACAAAACAATATATTTATTTTAATAAAATTTGTATTAGTTAGTAATACATGTTTAACTATATTATAAAATAAATAAAAATTATTTTAAATTTTGGTGAATTTAATAGTATTTAATATAGCTTAAATAAAAATTATAATCGATATTTTAAAATAAAATAAATGATAAAAATCATTTAGTGATTTCTTATTTCAAAATATAAAATATAAAAGTTATATGATATTTTATTTTTATAACATAAAAATGATAGTAATAATTTAGTGATTTATTACTTGAAAATAAAATAAAAATATTTTAATTATGTTAATAATTTAAAAATATAAATAATATAGTATATTTATGTTTAGTTACAAATTTGAACGGATTAATAATAATAATAATAATTGAATTATACTATTTAATGAAACATAATAAAAAAAAATATATATATATATATATATAATATTTGGTGTGATGATTAGTGTAACACTATTCACTCTACACCAAATTTAGTGGGATAGTGTTATTTTTAGTGTTTCATTAGAGATAAAACTACATCAAATTTGGTGTTTCCGTGTCCCATTGGAATTGGCATAATGAACTTATAACCCAAAACAGGTTAAAGTAATAATACCTTGTTCAATTCCTCATTTTCTGAACAGTTAATTCCATATATTATATCTCCTAGATAGTGGGACAGATCTTACATTTAAATTTAACATGTCATTCAAAAAGAAAGAAATAGATCTTACAAGTCTTACTACAACATTTATGAGAGCTCAAATAACACTAAAAATGGAAAAAAATGATCATTAAGGAGGATTTAACTACTAAGTTATGCTGTTACTTGCTACTGTACCTATTATTGGGATTAGCCCTAACATGACCCACCATTGAAACCTGAAGTGCTTCTTCTTCATAAGCTCTCTGCTCAATCTCTTCTCTCATCGCTTTCCTCTTCCCTTTCACTAACATCGCCACCACCAATAACCCTAACAGTAACGCCCCAATCACTGACCCAATCACACTCCCCACCGCCACTTTCCACCGGCTCAGTTTCCCACCTCTGCCGTCATTTGCCGTCGGAGAAGATGGCGGCATTATCACCTCACCAGCCCCGGCATTATCTCTAACAACTAGCGCGTAATGCCCTTGTGCTGTTCCCAAGCAAACATAGGCTGAAACTTGCTCTTTAAACGTTATGTTACCGTTACTTGTGAAGCACGCACACAAAAGAGAGGAGTTTGCGCTACTAGGGTCACCACTTGACTTGACGCTCAAGAAATCGATCAGAATAGGATTTTGCTCTGTGCCTATTAAGTTCACTTCATAAGGGTTCACAGCCACACCGTCCGGGTTAGAATTGTAAGCCAATAAACCGAGAACCGGAGTCACAAGCTGGTAATTAAAACCGGTTAAGTTATAACCGGTTGAGTAAATAGAAGAAGACCAGTTAAAACCCAAGTTCTGTCTCACCAGAATCACTCTCTCAACACATGGTTGCACACTCAAGCCCGGACCAAAGTGAAACTCTCCTATTCTTGTACCGTGTCTCGTCAAACTCCCGCATCTAAACTTAGCCGTGTCGATATCAATGGATGAGAAATTTGCTGGAAGATGAATTTTCTGGATCGTTCCTGTCTTGACATGTATGTTGAAGTTTCTGATGGTGTAATCTCTGATCATTAGATCAAGGAGATGTGCTGATTGAATCGTCTGAGCTTTTGATTTCTGTAAATGAAAGAAAAGGATGATGAAAATAAGTGGTAGGGAGCCCATGTGAGCAGGATCCAAAAGATTCTGAGAAAAATTTAAGTTTTTTAAGGGTTTTGAAGAGAGAAATGGTCAGGAAGAGAGAGAGGAAGAGATTGATTGTGTGTTACTTTCTTGGCATGTGTTATGGGAACAGACATGATCGGTATATAGTATATACTATTTATTATTTAAGACATAATAATGAATAAGCATGACCGATGTTTATAATGCCTCTACAATTTATCCTACTTTTTGCTAGCCTCGTGACTTTACTTAACACTTTGTAGTCTTGTAAGATCATTGCTAATATTAGTTTATTTGCTACAAGATTCGATTATATTCTTTGATCATTAGATACATTTACAAATTTTATTTGCCCCCCACAGTCTTAAACAAAAGGCTGCCTTTGGCGTCAGAAACTATCCAAAGAGGAGAAGGTTTACTATAATGTTTTACTAAAAATGTCATCTTTCCATAAATACCAAATACAAGTAAACATGAAGAAGATTTTAAATCCGATCTGGACGGTACAAAAAGATTTATGTTGTCAACATCTAAACCCCCTGATTTAAATCTGGACAAAAGGATACAACACCTTCTACTACACAACAAACCATTAAATAAAGAGCATAAGTTAGTAATATATAGATTAAGAAATTGACAAAGGAAATTTTTTTTTTTTTTTTTTATAATCCGGAGGTTCCCCACTTACGCGGGTCATTCCCCCGGGCTCGGTCAGACAGCGGTCCACTTCACCCGGGAGGGTTATACCTGGGCTGAGGATAAGGCCCAACACCCAGTACCGCATTTGGTGACAGAGAAGAGGTAGTTCCCCTCCAAGTGGTTCGAATCAAGGAGTATGACCATTGGCCCCTAAGGCTCTTACCACTTGTGGTACCTCATCCCGTCAACAAAGGAAAATTTACATGGGTCAAGTATTACTTTAGATCTTAATGAAATCATGTGGAGCAGTGGAAGTTAAGTCTAACGGTGAGAAAAAAATGGGTGAATGATGATGATGGGGGGCATGAGAAGATGATGATAATCATTGCTCTTTTCTCTTATTAAAAAGACATAGATTGGCATGCTATAATGTTCGTATGACTTTCTTTTGTGTATTGTCTCAAAAGAATAACAATTCTCCAACTTATATTACATATTCTTCACCGTGATCTTTCATCTTATCAACAATAGAAATCATACTTGAATGAACTATAGAAATACAACAATTCTTAAGTCTTGGACCAGCCTTGACTATTAGAGCATCAGCAACGGCATAACTCTCAGACTCAGATGACCCAGGTAAGTGTTTATATTATTTTATTATTTTTAATTTTTGTTCAGTTAAGAAAAACAAAAAGCAAAAAGCTAATCACGTGGAACCCGCGCACAGTAATGTAACGAATTTATCGAAAGATTGATCCTTCGCTAAGGACTAAAATGGCACGTATTCTAAAATTATACGAGTCCCATAGATTATTATAATGACTTTAATACTAAGGATTTTGTTAAAAATGAGCGTTGTGGGTGGTCTTAACACCTACACCATCATATCTGATAACATAATTCTACTAGGACTAGTTAGAAATATATTCACAAAACTATAACATAATATAGTTTTTGTGCTATTTTCCCGATTTTTTTTTATCTTTTTCTAGTCAGACCGAAATCCCCCAAAGATATAATCATATGGTGTTTTTTTCTCTGATTACGCACTTACAACACACATGACACAACAGAAGCCAGAGAGAGTTAAAACACAAAGATCTGAAGTTTGCACAAAACAGCACATAGAACAAACTCTTTTGCAAAAGCGCTTTCAGTTTCTCTCTGACACGCTTCCCTATGCAGTCCCGTTGGGCCCTTCCCGGCCGCTCTTCCGCCGCGCAACCACCGTCTTCAGCCTCCGAAGATGCTCACCTACCCCTTCCATTTCCCCCTGACCCTCCTGATCCCATCCCTCCTTTTTCCCCTCACCTCTTCCCGCCTCTCGACTCTACTCCCCCCCCTACTCGCTCTGAATGTCGCAGAAATCTCTTAACTTCTTCTCCGACTAATTCAGTTATGACTAATGCCCAAAGCTCCCCTTCAACTTCAGTAATGCCAGGGGCTTCTCCTACTACTCAGTTTGGTTCTCTAGCTGAGATCAATGCCCAAATTACTGTTCCTGCTACAGGAAACCCTAACCCAACTTTTGTTTCAGCCTCAACAACTTCCTTATCTGCTCTGCAAGATGAGACTGTCCACCCATCTCCCGCGTCCATCCACCCTCAATTCATAACCATTCAACCTAACCATAACTCTCCTTTGATTTCCAATCGAGCTTCTGGAAATCCGATTTCCCTAACCCCTTCTCCGCCAGCTCTTCCTGCAAATCCCATTCCCCTACCTTCTACTACGCAAGCCCTACCCTCTCCCTCCCAACCACCACTACCTCCCAAAACCATAGAACCGTCACTAGTTGAATCTCTCCGTCTGAGGGGAGATAAGTCTCTTCAACGACTTGCACCTGTGACGATCTCTGAAACAGGTCGTCCCCGTGTGCTTATTCCAGACTCCGTTTTTGAAAAAGGTGCTGAACTTCACAGAGACTTCATCATCTGTTACTTCAATGGGCGCCCTCCACCTTTCAAGCAAATTCAAAACGTTCTTAGTCACATGTGGGGCAAGGGCAAGAAGCTTGAGATGCATAACAACCCTCTCCAGCGCTCTGTCCTAGTTAGAATTGGCAGTGATTACCTCAGACAAAAAATCCTGGAAAAAAATATTTGGTATGTTGGGGACTCGATGTTCCATACTGCTCAATGGTCTACTGCCCATTCTTCAAAAACCCCTCCACTCAACTCGATCAAGATCTGGGCTCACCTGACCGGAGTTCCTCTTGACCTGCGATACAAACAAGGCCTCAGTCTTGTTGCTGGAATGATTGGAGATCCTAAAGAAACAGATGATTTCACCTTAAATCTAGTAAGCCTAACCTTATCTCATGTAAAGGTTGAGGTGGATCTCACTGTGCCTCTTCCGAAAGTAGTTGAGTTTGAAAGGCAGAGTGGCGAAGTCGTGGAGGTACTAGTGGATTATCCTTGGCTGCCCCCGAAGTGTTCCCACTGCCAAGAGCTCGGTCATGTCATTAGGAACTGTCTACTTTACTCTCCTCCTAAGGATCCTCAGCCGCCGATGGAAAAAGTGCCTGTTGACAAATCAAAGAAAAAACACTCAGCATCGGTGCAAAAGACTCCTGCTAATGTGGCAAAAACTAAGCAGTATGTTGCTAAAAAGCCCCCTCCTCCCACTATTAACCCTCATCCCCCCTCCCTTCACTCTTCCTCCCTTCCCTCCAGCCCTTCAGCCTTCAAAACCCCTTCCTTTACTAACTCCCTCTCTATTATAAAGCCCCCAATCTCCACTGAAAGTCCTTCTGACAAGCCACTAAAGCCCTCACTTAAAAGAACCCGCTCTTCCCCTACTTTTTCACCCCCTGCCCCTCCTAAAATCTCTTATCAATCCTCTAAACCTTCCACTTCTGGTTCTCTTCCTTTGGTTTCTACCCTTCAATACCTCCAAAACTCCCCTTTCCTTGATCCAGCCACAAAGAATCCTTTTTTACCTTTACTAGTAGCGGATAGTTCTCTCCAGTCTACTGGAGACCCCACTTTTTCTTCATGATGAGTGTTAAACTCTTTTTTTGGAACCTTCGTGGTTTAAATGACCCGGAGAAGCATCGGATATTTACGGATTGACTTTTCTTAAATAAACCTATTTTTGGTGCCCTATTGGAAACACATATTAAGGAACTTTCTCTGTCCCGGTTGATGACTATTCTATGTAAGGATTGGCATTATCTATCTAACCACCTGGCAGATGATGATGGGCGGATTGTGCTTATATGGAAGGATCCAGTTAAAGTTACAGTGATCTCTCAATCATCTCAAATGATCACTTGTGAAGTTCAGCTGCCTAACTCTGCTCCTATCATCTACTCTGCCATTTATGCATCTAATCTTGTTGAGGAAAGAACAGACCTATGGGTTGAGCTCATTAACCAGCACTCTACTCTTGGGCTTGACTCACGGCCTTGGATAATAGGTGGCGACTTCAATCAAATCCTGTTTCCCCATGACCACTCCTCCTTCTGTCACAGTAGACATTCTCCTCAGATGTTTCGCTTCCGTGATTGTCTGCTTCAAATGGGCGTCTTTGATCTTAGGCACTACGGACCTGTCCACACTTGGACAAACAAATGTGATATGTCTCCTGTTGCAAAGAAACTAGACAGATGCTTGGTGAATAGCGAATGTCTTACAAGTTATCCTAATGCCACTGCCTCCTTCCTTCCCCCAGCCCCATCTGACCACGCCCCCTGCATCATTGACCTTGCTTTCCATCTCCCTAAAGCCGGAACCCAACCTTTCTGTTTCCTGAACTACCTAACCAAACACCCGAGGTTTTTGGAGGTTGTCACAGACGCTTGGTTGCTCGCCGGAAGTGTGTCTCTGGACCTGGCGTCACTGTGTTGGAAGCTAAAAAACATCAAAACTACTCTCAAAACACTCAATAAAGAAAATTTTTCAAATATCCAACAAAGAGTGGCTAAAACTTACCGTTTGTTACAACATGCGCAGGTACAGGCCCTATCGGATCCAACTCCACTAACCTTTGCGGAAGAGCAAGACCTGAACCTGAAATGGAATTTTTTAAGACAAATAGAGTGCTTCTACTTGCAAAAATCAAGAATCAACTGGTTGAAAGAGGGTGACCTAAATACTACATATTTTCACCGTATCTGCCAAGTGAGGGCAAGCTTCAATGCCATACGATCATTCCTCCTCTTGTCTGGTGTCACCATAACTGATCCCCTTCAGATGAGCGCTTACGCTATATCACATTTCAAGGCGGTTCTCGGTCCCGATACACTACCGGCGCGCTGGGCCTCTCCAATGGAGTGGTTTCATGCTCTCACGCCCTTCAGATGCACTCAGGAGCAAGCTCTTCCCATTCTCTTGATGCCCACTGCTGACGAAATAACTAAGCTCATGTTCTGCCTCAACCCGAACAAAGCTCCGGGGCCTGATGGATTGACCTCTGGCTTCTTCAATGCTTCCTGGTCACTACTTGGGAATGAATGTATCGTCTCGATCCAGCGGTTCTTCAACTCTGGTTTCCTGCCAAAATCAACCAATTCAACGATCCTTTCTTTAGTCCCCAAATTCACGGGCGCTTCTAAGATAACTGATTACAGGCCTATTTCATGTCTAAATACCCTGTATAAGGTTATTTCAAGGTTACTAGTGAAGCGTCTGAAGCCAATTCTACATCAACTAATCTTGCCTAATCAAACCGCGTTTGTTGAGGACAGATTACTGGTAGAAAATACTGTACTGGCTAGTGAACTCGTAAATGGCTATCACAAGAACAGAGGGACTAAAAGAATTACCATCAAGGTCGATATAGCCAAGGCGTTTGACACCTTATCATGGGATTTCTTGTTTGAAGCGCTGGAGAGTCTCCACCTCCCTGCTCCGTTCATCAGGCTGCTGAGATCCTGTATCTGCACAACAACTTTCACGATAGGTTATAATGGGACGGTCAATGGGTTTTTCAAAGGAAGGAGAGGATTAAGACAGGGAGACCCACTGTCTCCCTACTTATTTGTCATAGCTATGAACTACCTATCACTGATGTTAGACAAAGAAGCTCGGTCTGGAAACTTACCATACCATCATCACTGCCATAAGACAAGGCTGACGCATCTTTCCTTCGCTGACGATCTTCTGATTTTCATCGATGGGTCCCTAGAGTCTGTCCAAAGAGTGCTCCAGATCCTGCATGATTTTGAGAAAAGATCAGGACTTGCGGTCAGCTTACAAAAGTCTAGCTTCTTTGCATCTGGTGTCTCGGAACAAGAAATTGCAACCATCCAAGCTTCTACAGGAATGCCATGTGGGAGCTTACCTATGAGATACCTTGGCGTCCCCCTCTGTACTAAAAAACTGAACCTGCAGAACTGCGAACCTCTTCTTCAGCAGATCAAACAGCGCCTATCTTCGTGGTCTGTCAAAGCTCTATCATTCGCGGGTCGTTTGCTCCTGATAAAAACAGTGATCTCTGGAGTCTCGACCTTCTGGTGCTCCAGCTTCATCCTGCCAAAGGCGTGTATAAGGAGAATTAACTCTCTATGTAGCCAATTCTTATGGAATGGTAACATTGAGGGACATCACACAACAAGGGTTAGTTGGGAGACGGTGATACTTACCAAAGAACAGGGAGGGCTTGGTGTTAAAGATCTCTGTAGCTGGAATCTTGCTTGCATTTTAAAGCTTGTCTGGATGCTATTCTTTCGCCCTGACTCTGTCTGGGTTTGTTGGTTCAAAGAGTTCATACTCAGAGGTGACCTGTCTAATTATTGGACTATAAAGAAAAGTGCTACTCACTCTTGGCTGGTGAATAAAATGATCAAAGCTCGGGATCTCATTTATCCACTGCTAAAGCGACGGGTTGGCAATGGGGAAACAACAAGGTTTTGGTTTGACAACTGGTCGCCATTGAGTAATATTCACTCTCTGCTTAATGCTAGCACTTCTAGGCTTGGTATCCCAGAAACGGCAACTGTTGCATCTCTCTTCGTTTCTGGCCACTGGCGCATTCCTCCTGCGCGCACAGATGATCAATTAGCCTTGCAGGTTCATCTAACTACAGTGGTGTTATCAGATGAGATGGATTACTACGAATGGGAAATGGATGGAAAGATTAGACAAAGGTATAGCACTGGAGAGATGTACACTTATCTGCAAGGTCCCAGGCCCTTAGTCTCATGGTCAAAGGTTGTCTGGTGCTCTTACGGAATCCTTCGTCAGAGTTTCCTCACTTGGCTGGTTGTGTTGGACCGATGCCCTACTAGAGACAGGTTAAACAGATGGGGTCTTAATGTTGATCCATTGTGCTTACTCTGTAACAGGGAAAATGAGAGCAGGAATCACCTTTTCTTCGACTGTGGGTTCAGTGCTGTGATTTGGAGTCGGATAGCGGCAAGATGTGATCTCCAAATTCAACCTTCTTGGGAAGACACTCTGTATCAACTTCATCACCTCCGATCAAATCGCGACCTCGCCCGTCTCACGCTACTTACGACGCAATCAACTATCTATTGGATTTGGTCTGAGCGAAACAACAGACTCCATAATCGCACCTTCAAATCTCCGGACGCCATCATCTCGATGATTGATAAGCAGATTCGCAATAGACTGCAGAGCCTCCGCCATTCAAACCCGCGAGCCTCCTCTGCAATGACCCAGCTTTGGTTTCTTCGTTCGTGATCATCGCCTGCGGAGTAAACTAAAACGCTAAAACGACAATCTTTTCTTTCATCTTTCACTCACCGCTTCAACTTCTTCAACATTTGGGCTGTGGACTGGGGAATCTCAAATGGGCTAGGAAAATCAACTTGGGCTTAAGTTCTGTTATATGTGTTTCTCTTTTTGGGCAATTACTGGATTTATCTCTTAACAAACTGTAGCCTTTGGATTAGTATGTATTTTTTCTTCTTCTTTTGCATTTTAATTAAGAAAGCCGGTTTACCAAAAAAAAACAAACTCTTTTGCTTCTTCTCCTTTAAATTATCCACATTCGTCATCTGTTAATATTAACTTTTACATATAATTCCCTGAGAACCAAAATATGAAGAGCAACTTAGAATCTTGAACAGAAAGAAACCTTGCTAAAACTTGGTCCATTTAGCCTGGTGTGGTGGGTTTATAACTGTAACCAGAAGCTTCTTCTTTTGATTGCCAAAATTTGTACAGTTCTAAATATGGCAAAGCGTAATCTTTTGTAAACCTAATCCCTAAAGGTGATTTCTAAATTATTTCATGGTACTAACAACTAAGCTACAAACTACAAAGTTATAACCTTCTCTCATATAACGTTACGAAACGAAAACTCTGTTTCCAACATACAAGCATCTAATCTCAACCCTCATCCAGTTGAGTCAATCTAGTTGCCACATATCTAAGACGAGATCCACAGACCACAGTTTAGTTTCAGTGCCTGGGGACGAGACCTTCTCTCAGAGCCATTTCGTAGAGACCAATGCTCACAAGGACCTTAGCATCAGCTGTTTTGCGCCAGAGCTCTCTGTACGGGACTAGTCGGACTTTGATAAACTCGCCATGTTCGCGGAGTCCTGTCTCTTTACCTTGTAGCTGTCTGATTGTCTCTTGTTCCACTCGAAGTCTGTAGAGAAACACACTCATCTCTTCATCACAGCCACCCTGAACCAAGTGATAAAAAACAATTTAATCAGAATCCAAGCACAGTCTTACGACTACAAGGACTAAGAAAGACTATAAAGTGGTATCCTAAGAAAATGGAAGATGAAGATGGCTTACAGGAGAAGGGAAGATCCGGTGGCCTGTAGATGGGTCAAGGAAAGCAGTGAGATCAACCATGTCTTCTTTCTTCAATTTTATACCAATCTCCTCTTCGACCTAACGAAGCAAAAGTTTGTCATGTAAGAAAAACACAGAGTCCAAGAGACTGTCAATTACGCTATTTCATTTGCATTTGCATTGTTTCAACTCTAAACTTGTCTAGTTTCTTCTACTTACACATAGATCAGAAGAACATTAAGGTATGTTTGGCATTATAAAATCGATAGTAAAGAGAAGAGAAGAGAAGAGAGAGAGGGAGGTGACCTCACGAACAGCAGTACCAACAAAATCACCTTCATCATCATCCAACATCCCAGCAGGTAATTCCAGCACAACCTTCCCTGTAGGAACCCTAACCTTTAAATTAAAAAAAAAAAAAAAAAAAAAACCGTAACCACAACCTTTCCGAAATCAGAAAGCAAAATGACACACAAAAGATAATACCTGCTCGGTGAGAACAGCGTAAGTCTCACCATCATCAGACTCCAAGAGAATGAGGACAGCTACAGCTGGTCCTCTTGCAAATACAATACCTGGAACCTAATAGGTGTCTTAGATTAGAAACAAACACGAAACAACAAGAGTACAATGGTCGAATACAGATACAAGAAGATGATTGATTAGATAGAGAGATACCTTGTGACCAGATTCTTTGTCCAAAATATCGGCTTTAAATTTAAGAAAGCCAATTCGTGTGCCAAACATATCAACTCCCTAAACCAAGAGATAAGAGCTGTTACCCTCATTACTTCTTAAGCCTAAACAACTAATCTATACCTGAATGATAACTTGCTTCAGTGTCATTGTCCCGTCAGCTAAAATTCCATTCTCTGATTCCAAGTTTCTTAGCCAATTCTTGAACAAGGACGAATCTATCGCGTTTCTACAATAAAACATTTAATTCTCAAGACAAGAATCTACCCATTTCTAGAGAGAGAGAGAGAGATGAACACTCGACTCGCCTGAAATCAGAGGAAGAGACACCCGCGGCTGCAGCGACATTCACAGGATCGGTGGGTTGCTTCCGAAGCGTGATGGAGTGAGTGAGAGAGGAAGAAGAAGAAGAAGAAGAAGACATTTTGCAGCGTAGCAGAAGCTTCGCGTGGTGAAGACGATGCAGAGCGCGTGAGGGACAGGCGAGAAACAACAACCGTGCGGGAAGGGTAAAGCCAGACATCGAGAGATGACACGAAAGGGAAGAGTAATCGTCTTACACATGTCGAAATGCTTGTTAGTGTAAGAAGGCTTTAATGGGCTTTTGTTGGGCTACAAAACTATATCAAAATTAACTAAAACGTTTATATATTTGTTATAAGAAAGTAGTACAACAAGGTTTCGTGGTGTAGTTGGTTATCACGTCAGTTTAACACGCTGAAGGTCTCCAGTTCGAACCTGGACGAAGCCATATTCTTTTTTGTTTTTCAACCTGAATTTACCGTCTCCATCACATAAATCTCTGCGCCATACGTTTTTACATTATAAAAATATACGCAGCAGAAGACTCATTCATGTTTAGAAATTTCTATTTTGTATTTTCATTCATATGAAGAACTGAGAGAGTATCCCCCACCAATATACAATTCCATTTGCCCAAAAACCCTAAATTAAACCGACCATACTGTCACAAACACACATCCCCCTGATTGACATATTCTTCTTCACAATATGTTAGCTTTCGTTTTGGGTAAAATACTTGCAACTCTAAGCAAAAACCATGTCTTGTTAGTTTTAGTTTGCATCCGGCTGCTTCTAGCTTTACCTCCTAGTGGTCCATATACCGCGTTGTGTTCTCTGCAATGATGTTGTACTAAAGTATTAGAGTCAAAATAATCAAAGAAACCATGATTGAGAAGTCTTGAATCACTTATAGCTTACTTCATTCCCTGCTTGAAAAGAGTTCAGTCTATTTTCCTTGGAGCCCTTATGCCAAGAAACAAAAAGATTGTAAAAACTCAATATGGTGGTTTCATAAGATTAGGAAAGAAAGACAAATGAAATGATTAGTTCACAAGGTGCATGCAACCTTTACTTGTTCAGGCTGAGGGGATCTTAACCGAGATCCATTGTTCGGCTGGAGCTCCGGTTTTATAGAGAGCTGTAAGTTTAAACCTTTGTTAAAGCAAAAAGTTCTTGGGAGAAACTAATGAGTATGATGCTCTCTGAATTATTACTATATACCTTACTGAAAAGGTCTGTTGGCAAATCTTGTTGAACCTTCTTTTGCGAGCGAAAGCTAAACGTCTTAGTTTGAACCTAAAGCATATATTTTGAGTCCGTTGAAAGGAACATGTAGACACCCAAGTGTGAAGATCAATCTATAGACTACTTACCACCGGAGCTGTAGTTTCTCGCTTGCTTTTTCTGAAAATGTCAGTGTCTCTACTACTTGAAACTATCTGTTAATAAGAATCAAAACAGATAATGAGTGATATGAAAAGTTTGAAGCAAGCAGATACAACCGTAAGTAATTAAAAAAAAAAACAGTATACCTTATTGTCAAGAGGACGAACCTTGAAAATGTGTTTTCTATCATCATCCTTAGGTATATCTTCAGCTCTTTGTCTGTTTAAAAAAGTTTAACCCCGCAGAATCATTACAAGAGTAAGAAAGCAAGATACACTTTTATGATTGAATAAGTGGTAGTAGGGTACCTTCTTGGTTCCCTGTTAACACCGTCAAGAAAAGCTTTGGTATCAGGCTTATATGATCCCTGTCAAAAAGAAAGATTCATTCCTCTTTCATCAGCAGTTTGAGACTGATTTGAATTGTCTAGATGAAAGATGAATATCTTGTAAGCATGATATGACATCCAGTAAGTTCAGTTGATGTATAACCTTATGATGATTATTCCCTGTTGATACTGCTGATGAATGATGCATAGCTCTCTCTGAGGTCTTCAAGTGAAATTCCTGATAATATAAATATAATATAAAGAATTAACTGATAAGCCTGTAAAACATGGGAGTAACACCTGCACAGTTTTAGTTTCTAATGCTTACTTGAAATTCTGGTAGTTTAGGAGTGCTCTTCTTCCGAATCGGCAATGATGGAGCCTCAAATATCTACAGACAAACAACACATTCTTGAGCTTAGGACACCAATAACTAAAATGATATCTATGGTTTTCTTTTTTTATTTGGAAATCAGCATATACTAACTTTTCGGTTGAAGGGGCGTGCTTTGAATCTATATACTGATGTTGCGTCCTGTTCCAACTTAGCATCATCCTTGTGCCTGAAATGAATCATTGGTCCAAAGAGCATGTAAGGTGAGACCTTTACAATGCAAAAAAAAAAAAAAAAAATAAGTAACTGTCAGCCAATATCTATAGGCATTTTTACCGTGTCCTATTTGCTCTATGTGATGTTGCAAAATCAGGCTCATGTGGGACAGTAATCTTTGTCCTCCCATGTTGTAAGTTTCTCTCATGAGTTCTGTCCTGTAAAAACCATATATATCAACCCCCGATTAAACGATTCACAACTCACTGCCTGCTCTCTTCAAACAAGAAGTTTGAATTACTCGTATGTTTCCAGGAATCAGGAGTACTCAAGCAACAGATAGCAACCTTCTTGACTACTGCCTTGTGGACTAAATTCATCTCCTGTGTCGTTTCAGCAACCTAAAAAAGAGTAAAAATAGAATTTATTTGAGGTCAAAGTTGAGTAAAAAAAAATATTTAGAACTACTAAACACTCTACCTTACGAAGTAGACCTCCATCAAGCTTCTGTCTTTTAGAAGCTTGTACTTCAGAAGGAAACAAGCCTTTCTCCTTAGTTTTATCCACTTGCATACGGACTCTAGAATATCAACAAAAATTAGTAAAAAAAAATTCATCCAATTAAATTCGACAGAAGAAAAAAATACCAAGAGAGATATGATTCTCAATAATAATCACACCTGGAATTATCTAGTTTAGCCAATTGGCTAGCAGTGGGCTTCATCAATGTTGAGCTTCTTGGTATCTGCCTAGTACTTGACTTCGTTCTGCATTTTACTTTATCATTGTGTATGTGATTGCTAACCGTTGGTCCTGGTAAAAAAGGTAGAGAAAGTGAGATTTTGCACATAAAGCAAAAAGGACTAAACAATTAAAAGTAGCAGCTATAATAATGTATTGATCAACCAAAATAAGATAGTAAAAGTGATATACCTTTATGCAAAGACTCATTTGGAACATTCTTTAATTCACCACCCCTTTGAATGAAGTTAAAAACTCCAGACTTCATTTCATTTGCTGAGAAATAAAAAAAAAAGAAACAAGATCCAAGTCACATCAAAGCATTAACTTGTAAGCACTTCAACAAAACCAGTTTAAAAGGTAATGAAAGCAAGGCATCATATTAATTCTCACCTGTTTCATTCACATCTGTGGCTACACAATGAGAGGTATCTATGTCGCTTTCTCGAACATCTTCTGTAACTTCAACATCTTCAGATTTCAACAAAGGCTCGGTCTTTTCATTAGAAACCTCTTCTCTCATCATTAACAGTTTGATTGCAAAAGCTAAGAAACACACACCCACAAATCAATTTTTTTCAAAAAAAAATTATACAATTAACAATCACATTGATGAATGATTAGACTTCAATTAAAGTCCTAAACTTTGCAGTTTAAGAAGACAAAACAGTACTCACGAGAGGGTGGGTAAGACTGAGCGGTTTCGAACCAGAGTTCAGCAACACGAGACTCCAAAGAAGACTCCTCCCGAGTGAAATCGCACCAGCGAGCAGCATCAAACTCGTACTCCAAATCGATTTCAGTTACTTCGAACACCATTGGCTCATCTGTCTCCATATCTTCATCTGTATCCGTCTCTGTCTCCGTCTCCGTCTCCGTATCTCTCTCTACAACCTCCATCATCGTCACTGTTTGTGCTAGATACTACTTCGCGTGAACTCACGACACTAACCCGTTAAGACCAAAAAAAAAACCCTAGTTTGTGTTCGTAAAAACTCAGAGATTTTTCACAATCATTTTTGAGAGATGATGAGAGGAGAAGAATTGCAGAGAAAGGAAATAAACGTCACAATTTTTCTTTCACTGTTTTAATTATAAAGCGACAAAACGGCATAAAAATTTTATTTTGGTTTTGTACAAAACGACACCGTTGCATAAGCGTGCAGCTTCCCTTACGTCGTGTCTTCGGATTATTTATGTAACAGAGGTTTTGAATTTGATTGGACTGTTGAGAAGGGAGTCGTGTAAAAGACTAGAGTACCCCTATATCAACAGGGAGTATCCAGGGGTCTTTCCGTAGTTTAAGAGGACATGACGTCAGGCTTCGGGCTACGAGTTTCTTTGTTCTGTCTGAAATTTTCGGCGGGGAATTTCGATTTGTGGATAAAACTTCGATTCGGTCACCTTTGTCCCGTTTGACTTGTCTCCATCCTTTATGTAAATAAAATAAAATAAAATCTCTATTTTCCAATTAGTGTTGTTATAAATATGGTAATAATCTAGTCTTTGATTATTTGTTTCCTTTTTATAAGAAACAAATTAAGACTTTCTCTCTTTGTGCATGTCATTTATATTTTTGTTCGTTGTATCTTTCTTTTGACAAAAAAATTGTTTTTTGTATCTTCCAATGTGACTTTTTATTTCGCAAAGAAAGGAGACAATAAAGATATAATTTTAATTTAGGAAAATGATTATTAGCTAAATTGCTATGTTTTGTTAGCAATAAATTATAACTTTTTCTCTTCATACATATCATACATTGTTGTTCATTGTATTTAGCCGTGGTCACAAATCAAATGTTCAGAATTTTACAAGTATTTATGATCCGATTTCTTTCGTTAAAATAATTAATTATCTAATCTGATTTGATCTATATCTATTTGGGTATTTGATGTCTCAATATTTGACTTTTAATATTTTTAATTGGATATCGATTCATTCCGTACAAATAAATAAAAACAAATAAAAATCCAAAATAATATAAAATAATAATATTTTATTACAAAAATAAATATTTATTTACTTACTACAATTCTAATAACTTAAATTGTCAATTTCAAAATAAAAATATTGTAAAACTTAATTTATATATAATTATTTAAATATATGTATATATGCATACAACAAATTGAATTGGATAACTATTTCTAAAAATACTAGTATTTATGATTTGATTCGTTTTTTATGGATATTGGATATTAGTATTTGTTTTTATATGTATATATAGTTATAAATTTACAGTTCAAATTGAATTAAAATTTACAGATATTTTTTCTTACCCCTATGTTGTTGTATCTTTGAATATATATGATTGTTTGTTTCGCAAAGAAAAAAGCATATTTTAATTTAGGCAAATGATGATTATTGATTAGCGAAATTGCTATGTCCGGTTAGAAACAAATTAGAATATTCTCTCTTTGTGCATGTCATATATTTTTATTCTTTGTATCTTCGAATATGATTGTTTGTTTTGCAAAAAAAAACCCTCTCTATATTAATAGATAAATATTTAAAAAGTTATAACATGTAGTTTATACTAATTAAAAAATGTCCTTTTGAATTGTCACATAATTGAAATGCTAATTTTGCTTTTGGCGGCTTGATAATCAATTGAAAATTTTGTTAGTACAAAACTAAACTGCTAGATAATATTATATTATATTATATAGTATCTATATTATGAAAACTGAAGTACAAATGAGAACTGTTTGAAAACATGGATAACAATATAAATGAGAATTGTTTAGAAACATGGATACCAGTACAAAATAATACTTGCCTATTTTAAGTGATTTTTTACAGATTTTCATTATATTTTTAATCAATTCTAACCATTGCATTTATTATCTTTACTAAATAATTTGACATCATTTATTACAACATTACAAAACAAAACTTATTTGTTTTCAATTTTTTATTTTATCTTTTACACTCATTTTCTCACTTTTTAATTAGTTCATTAATTATATTTTCTATGATATTTGACAACATTTATTTTACATTGTAACTATAAAATTACTTCATTTGTGACAAGAATTCAAAATGATTAACAAATTATTTTTTTATTTGTTCAGTTAAACATAGACATTCGGATAACTGTTCAGCTACAAGTTATTTCTTTTGGGTATTAAGTTTTTTGAGTTTTGAAATTAGACTTCATTCGAGTATTATAAAATTTTATGTGGGTTTTAAATATGATCTTTCCAAGTCGAGATGAATTCAGTTTTAACATAAATAAACTTAAAAATATCCAAAACTAATGTATCTGACGTCGGTTCAGATATTTGTATAAAAAGTAATGATATTAACCAGTTCGTATATTTTGAATTCAGATTAAATTTTACTTAAAAACATCCAAATAACCAAAAATAATCAAATTACCCTAGCTATTGATTCGGGTTCTATTCTAATGTATATAAATCTAAAAATATTCAAACAACTAATTTATTATGACACATATAAATATATAATACTAATCATGAAAAACAAATAGAGTTTTATATAAATGTAGAAATTAACACTGCATGGGTGTGCCGGTCATTCTCTAGTGTCTATTATAAACCATTCATTTATCAAATTGAAAATTATTATCTATTATTTCCTTAAATAAAATCTATGAAAGTACCTAATGTGGTTAAAATATATATATAGCAATTAATGATTTTAAATAATAAATATTTGCTAACAATCTGTATATTTTCTATCTTCCACTTTGACTGTTGGGTATATTCGATAAAAACGTTTTAAAATAAATTTAATTTAAATATTTATTTATATTTATATATTTATATATTTATATAGTTAGGAAAAAGATAATTCAAAATAGATTTTTAATGTAGGGTCGTGGTTGGTTAAATTTCCATTAGAAAATATAATTAAATTTGAACCGAATACTTGTAACTTTGTGGTAAAATGTTCACGATTGTGAATTTCATCACCTAGATTCGAATCCTGACCACTGTTAATTAAAATGAGATGAAAAAATTGATTCTTATGAATTTCTTTGGCGGGCTCCTGACTTAGTTTCAGTAAACAGTTATCAAGCGATAGTCAAATTTCTTTTGAGAGCATACGGATACCAGATCATAAAAATATACCATGACTCGCCTACGTCCGTTCGGAGGATTTATGCATAGATGATCTCAAATTTTCGTAAATTTTAAGCCGTAAAATTAACCTCCTTTCATAATATAAGTTATAATCTGGTGGTAATAAATAAATTTTTATCGGTTCTAATCAAAATTACAAAAGAAAAAACAAAACTACCATTTGTATTTAGTGTTGGTGATTATATTGTAAAATTATTTGTAAACTATGCAAATGTTTTAAACTTTCCCCTATGTTATTAATTACGATTTTAAATACTTCTAAGTTCTGAATATCTTCATCACTAAAGTTTTCAAAAAATGTATATATATATATATATATATATATATATATATATATCTTCATCACTAAATTGTATAAATATTTATTTAATGTTTGTTTGTTTGATAACACATGTATGGTTTGCTCTGCAGAGGTCGTTCAACCTTAAAAACAAATACGGATATATGAAACTTTCTAAATTCGAGCTATTCGAGCTACGCTTCTTTAAAATAAAATAAAAAAATAAAAAAAATCTAGCTATAGTTCAACTTCAAGAAGATTCAAAATACACGTGCAACTCAATATGTTAGTCCGTAAGATATTGATTATTTACAAATGGATATATGCGTAACGGTTTACAGTATTTAAAATCATTTCAATTCTTGAAACTGAATTTGAATGTGTTATTATTCCTGTGTGAGAACATGTGTTTCAGCAAATGACAAAATGACATTGATAGACATTAATGAGCAATGGATTTTATTCGCATGAAAGACACATAGACTCGCTGTTGAAAGTGGTACCAACTACCAACAAGTCTGAAGCATTTTCATGACTAAAAAATAAGAAAGTCAGAAGCATGTTATTAATGAGATAACTATGATATGGTTTAGATAAGTCCTACTTAGCTTATGATAATGATGTAAAGTGTTTTGGTCCTTATCGTATTAGGACATGCTAGCTTGTATAAATAGAGGCGATTTGCTTCATGAATCAATAACACAGAATACTCTTTTACATTATAAACTTATTTCATAGTATCAGAGCATAAGATCCGAAAACCCTAATTTTTTAACGACGTTTCTTGTTAGTCAAGAAACATGGTCGAAACTACATCTTCTGCTTCATCTACTATAGTTCCTGCAACACCTGCAGATCTAACTACTTCTTCTCCTTATTATCTACATCCATCTGATAATCCCGGTTCTCTTATTACTTCTGTCTCGCTGCAAGGAGACAACTACACCGAGTGGTCTACAGAATTATCAAATTCTCTACAAGCAAAACGGAAACTTGGGTTCATCGATGGCACTATTCCCAAACCATCAACCGAACCTGAGCTTTCTCGTTGGCTTACTACCAATTCAATGCTTGTAGGATGGATCTGCACGTCTATTGATCTTAAGATTCGATCTACGGTATCCTTTGTTCCCGAGGCATATAAACTTTGGGAAAGTCTCAAGCGTAGATTCTCTGTTTCAAACGGGATCCGAACTCATCAACTCCGGGATGCAATTGGTAATTGCAAACAGAATGGTCAGACTGTTATTGACTACTATGGACGCCTAACTAAACTATGGGAAGAGCTAGACAACGTCAAAACAACTCGATCTTGTGTCTGTGCGGCTGCATCTGATATTGAGAAAGAAAGGGAAGAGATCCGCGTACATCAGTTCTTGTTTGGCCTTGATGAATCACGATTCCGCACTATTCGTTCACAGATCATTGGAGAAGACCCATTACCTGACATCAACAACGTCTACTCCCGAGTTATTCGAGAGGAACAGCATAACAATACAGCTCGTTCTACCGAACTCAAGACAGAGGCTATTGGTTTCTTTGTTCAGACAGCTCCATCTACTTCCGATTCCCAACAGTCTGCAGCTGCTTTAACCCGGTTTCGTGATCCTAATAGAACATGTACACATTGCTCTCAGAAAGGACACGACAACACAGAGTGTTTTCAACTCCATGGTTACCCAGAATGGTGGTACGAGCAACAAAAGACAACCGCTAATACAGGAGGATCTAGTCAACGTGTTGGACGTGGTGGCCGGTTCTCAAACTCATCGAACAGAGGACGCGGTCGCTTCAACTCTGCGAGAGCTCTTTCCAACAACACGACTAGTGCCCCTTCGCAATCATCTCTCAACAATGACCAGATAGCTCAACTCATTCAGCTTCTTCAAACATCTCGGGCTCCTAATATCTCTACGGAAAGAATGTCGGGTAAACCAATGTTAACTGACGTTATTATAGATACAGGCGCTTCTCACCACATGACATGGAACTTAGCTCTTCTGAGCAATGTCACCGACATCATTCCTTCTTCTGTAAAGTTTCCTGATGGGAGTGCGTCTAGTGCGACGAAAAAGGGCACTCTTGTGCTCAGTCGAGACTATTACTTACAAGACGTCTTATATATTCCTGACTTTACATGCACCTTGATCTTTGTATCTCGCTTGCTAAAGCAGACAGGTTGCATAGCCATATTTACTGTTACCCTCTGTGTCTTGCAGGACCGTTTTACGAAGACCCTGATTGGAACGGGTGAAGAACGTGAGGGAGTTTATTATTTTACGGGAGTCACGGCTGCACGTGTTCATCGCGCTGAGTACAAGAATGCTTCTACTTCAGAACTGTGGCATATGAGGCTTGGACACCCATCTTTTCGTGTTTTATCTTCTTTGCCGATTCTAGATAAATTATGTTTTGATTCTGAACAAGCAAAGTCTTGTGAGATTTGTTTTAAGGCTAAACAGACCCGTTCTAGTTTTCCTGAGAGTTTAAATAAAGCTTCTGCACCTTTTGATTTGATACATTGTGATGTATGGGGACCATATCGAACTCCATCCTCTTGTGGAGCAAAATACTTTCTCACCATTGTTGACGAGTTTTCTCGTGCTGTATGGGTTTATCTGATGTTGGAAAAGTCGGAAGTTTCAGGCTTGCTTAAGAACTTCTTTTCTCTCTGCGAAAAACAATTCCGCAAACCAGTTCGGCAAATTCGATCTGATAATGGCTCCGAGTTTATGGTCCTCTCTGCCTATTTTAAACAGCAAGGAGTTATTCATCAGACGTCATGCGTTGACACACCACAACAGAATGGTCGTGTGGAACGGAAACACCGACATATTTTGAACATTGCACGTGCCTGCTTGTTTCAGGCTCGCTTGCCCTCCACGTTTTGGGGTCAAAGCATTCTTACCGCAGCACACCTAATCAACTATACTCCATCTCAGGTCCTTCACGGCAAGACGCCCTATGAACTGTTCTTTGGAAAGAAACCAGACTTGGATCAGTTACGAGTTTTTGGGTGCCTCTGTTATGCTCACCGCAAAGCACGTGACAAAGATAAGTTTGGTGATCGGAGTCGACGATGCATTTTTGTAGGATATCCCTATGGCAAGAAGCCGTGGTCTCTGTATGATCTTGATGCTAGGGAATTCTTCGAAAGTCGGGATGTCGTGTTTTCTGAATCCAAGTTTCAAGGAGTTGAAACCGATGACTATGTTCCCCCGCTTCTTCATCACTATGATGCCGCTGTCGATGACTGGTTGTTACCCGGACCAGTATTAAGGGGGAGTTCAGAACCGTCTGAAGTCTCATCTGAACGTCCTCCTCCTCCTATAACTACAGAGTCTACTTTACCAACACCCACTTCAGAACCTATTGCAGAGCCTACTCCTATCCTACCAGACGTTACTCCTGGTTCTCCATCATCTCCACAAAACATAGACCCGGGTCCACAAGCAGAGCCTCCTACCGAATCGTCCTCACCAGGCATTCCAGAAATACTTGGCAGAGGTCAAAGACAGAAGACTCCTTCAATACTACTTCGAGACTATGTCTCACACTCTGCTCAGTTAAATAATAAACTCTCTCACGATCTCTCCTTGCCTGATCTTGGTCCTCAACAAACGTCCTCAGGTATCACTCCTTATCCCATCTCTAGTTATGTTTCTGACGACTTGTTTACATAGAAGCATCGAGCATTCATGGCCAGTATTATCACGGATGATCCTCCTCGTTCGTTTAAAGAAGCAGTCAAATCCAAAATTTGGGTTGATGCAATGGGAAAGGAAGTTGTCGCCTTTGAGGAAACAGATACATGGGAAGTTACTAAGTTACCTCCAGGCAAGAAGGCTCTTGGTAACCAATGGATATATACCAACAAATATAATGCTGATGGAACACTGGAAAGACCTAAAGCTCGTCTGGTAGTCTTGGGTAATCACCAAACTGCGGGAGAGGATTTTAATGAAACTTTCGCTCCGGTTGCGAAACTCGCCTCAGTGCGTTTTATTCTGAAACTTGCTGCATCTCTCAATTGGTACGTTCATCAGATGAACGTCTCTAATGCCTTCTTACACGGCGATCTGGACGAGGAAATATACATGCGACTACCTCAAGGTTTTACTTGTTCAGATCCCACCAAAGTATGCCGCCTAAAGAAGTCTCTATATGGCCTTCGACAAGCTCCCCGGTGTTGGTATGCAAAACTTACAAATGCTCTTACACAATTTGGGTTCTCACATGACTATGCTGACCATTCTTTGTTCTCCAAAGTTCGTGGTTCAGTGTGTATTCATATATTGATCTACGTCGATGATTTTGTCATAGCCTGCAACGATGCTACAGCTCTCAAAGAGTTTAAAGATTATCTACATCGCTGTTTTCGAATGAAAGATCTAGGCACATTGAAATACTTTCTGGGGTTTGAAGTTGCAAGGAGTGCCTCTGGTTTTTATATATCTCAACGGAAATACGCTCTTGACATAGTTGCAGAAGCTGGACTCCTTGGCGCCAAACCATCTCCGGTTCCAATGAAACTTAATCATAAGCTGGCTAAAGCTACTGGTCCACTTGCTAATGCGCAACAATATAGACGTCTTGTTGGTCGTCTCATCTATTTGACAAATACACGGCCGGACCTAGGATACGTTGTTCATATCTTGGCTCAATTTATGCAGAAGCCGTTAGTGCCTCACTGGGAAGCAACCATTCGTGTCGTCAAGTATTTGAAAGGCTCTCCCGGACAAGGAATATTTTTGAAAGCCGACGACTCTCTCCAGGTCAGTGCTTACTGTGACTCGGACTGGAGTTCTTGTCCTACGTCTCGTCGGTCTCTCAGTGCCTATATCATATTTCTTGGTGACTCGCCTATCATCTGGAGAACAAAGAAACATGATTGTGTCTCTCTTTCATCGGCTGAGGCCGAATACTGTGCCATGTCTGTGACTGTTAAGGAACTAAAATGGGTGAAAGGACTTCTTCAATCATTCGGCATTCAGCATCCTCAACCTATGAAACTCTATTGTGATAGCAAATCAGCCCTCTACATTGCTTCTAATCCGGTCTTTTATGAACACAAGAAACACATTGAGCGTGATTGTCATCATGTGCGTGATGCCCTTAAGTCCAAGCTGATCTCTACTGACCATGTCTCCTCTAGGAACCAGCTTGCGGACATTCTTACTAAGGCTTTACCTCGACCATTATTCGAAGATCTCTTGTCCAAGTTGTCAGTTCGAAATCTCACACGTCCAACTTGAGGGGAAGTAATGAAATAACTATGATATGGTTTAGATAAGTCCTACTTAGCTTATGATAATGATGTAAAGTGTTTTGGTCCTTATCGTATTAGGACATGCTAGCTTGTATAAATAGAGGCGATTTGCTTCATGAATCAATAACACAGAATACTCTTTTACATTATAAACTTATTTCAGTTATCAATTTATAATAATGCATTTTTAATTTATATATGTTAAGAATTAAACTACATATACAATTAGATTTGGCATGCCAATTCTTTTTTATCTGAATAAATATTTTACTGCATCTCCGATCCATTTTTATATTGTCTCTCTATGTCAAAATTACTTCATTTCACTTCTATTTATTCCTCTAAAATATATAGTATTATTTTTTCTTCTATTTATAGAGGAATAAATAGTATTTTCTACTTTTTACTTTGTATTTAAAAATTTCTATTTTAGATAAATATATTAAAGCAAAACATATCTCTTTTTAGATTCTATTTTTATAGAAATAAAAATAGCAAAATACATTAGATATAATTTTAGTCTAAAGATATATATAACCGATAAAAGTAAATATTGTCATACGAGAGACTGAAGAATTGAGATCTACCATGTGGAATAATTCTGGTTCAATTCATATTTAGCATCGAAGTTTAGATTCATTAGTTTAATTAAACCGACGTAAATATAAATACAAAAATAAAATTTAATACAACAAAAAATTTATAAGAAACATTTAAATGCTTAAAGTTTTTTTGGGTTTTCGTACCAAAGATACTTTTGAAGGGTACAAAGACAACATTTATTTGGGGATGAGGGTTGTTGAGCAGATTTGTTGCTCGGTTTAGTGTGTTGGGGGAGGTTCAAATGCACCAATTCAATAAACCGTACAAAATTGACTTATTGTGCATCTGATACAAATTAACTTCAATTTTTTAGATATAAAAAAATAAATTGAAACAGCGAAAATTATTAATAAATACTGAATGGTCTTGGGTCTTGTTATGTTATTTTGTGGTTGACATAATTCATTGAATTGAGCTCACATGCGCAGTATGGAGCAGCTACTTGAAAACTCATACTTAAGGTTTCGTCTTCTTTTTTTTCTTTTGTGCAAAGGTTTCGTCTTCAATTCCATCATTTAATATGTCGAAAGCATTTACAAAATCTCTGACTTGTTTGACATTTAGTTTCGAGAGAAAATGAATATTGTGCGCTTATTCTCTATTCTATTTTCGAGAGAAAACAATTATATTTTTGCAAACGTATAATCAATCATATGTGCTAAGAATGTCAACGACATAACAATGCAATGTGCAGGTTTGAATTTGAAATGGTCATGATATGACAAGGATACTAGCAAAATGTTATGATTCACAATTTTTGTTTACCAATTTCTAGAGAAATAAAATATACAATAAAGAATTTATGTGTTTGTAATTGAAATTTTATTTCAGATATCAAACAAAAATAGACAGAAAACATATGTCTAATTGCTTAGTGAACTTACCGGAGTGGGTTAAGTACCACGATTTTTTTTTATGATTATTCAGAGTTTCAGTTGAATAGTTCTGTAAATTGATGTTGCACCTAGCTCGTCATTTCAATTTATCCAAATCCCTCATCTATGAAGCCAAGCACATTCTCGATAAGCTTTCTTTTATAAAGAAAGCAAAAACATATATATCATAAAGTGAATAGGATTAATCAAATAATGTTTCATTCTCAAATCCAACTAGGTATCTCTCTCTCCATGAGAATATAGCATCCCAATGTAAAGCTTATATAAAATAAGAAATGGTGAATATCCAAGAAACAATTTAACAGAGCTATGTGGATTTCAAAATGTGGTCAGAAGTATTAAGTGTGATTGAAAAGGGTTTATCTGATGCATTTGTAAGATTATTCTATTCAAAGAAGATATGATTCTTACTAAAAAATTTCAAGATAATATAATTTGTTCCATTGGATGGAGAATATGATAAAATGAGAAATGAGAATCTCTTTCAAAATTATAAATGGCCGATATCTAAAGAACAGAGCTGTGTGGATTTCAAGACGTGGTCAGAAGCATCAAGTGTGATTGATAGGGTTATCTGAAGCAAGTGTAAGACTACTCTGTTCAAAAAAGATATGATTCTTAAGTATTAAAACTTTTCAAGAAAATATCTCAAAAGTTGTCACCTATGAATGAAAATGCATAATGTTGTTAAACTTATTGAACATTGTTTTTACAAATAAATAATCAATGGTTCAAATAAGCAATTTTCTCCAATCTATACAAAAGAGAAGAAAAAGTAACACAAAACATATATAACATTAGATCATGTTAGAACTTTAAATATCCTGTGTTAATTAGGCACCACTATATATCTCTCTCTATTAGACAAAAAGAAGTGAAAGAACCAAAGACCAAAACCAAAGTTTTTTCACAACTTGGACCGAAGCTGTACATTGGGAAGAAGAAGCAGACACAGAAGCTTCCAAGGTTGTTGTAGTCACTACTGCAACAACAAAGCTTCCTCTTCCTTCCTCATAGCTTCAAGCTGTCTTTTCGCATACTTCATGATCAGAACCGTTGTCAACACAGTAGCTACAAACCCAAAAATGTTAAGAACAATCTGAAGAACCGACATTCCCTTTTGTTCCTCAGTGGATGCATCTACCAATTTCCTTATAAGAGTCCCTCTGAAAACACATACCAAAACAAACTATCAGAACACTATACTAAATCCGTAACCACCAGCAAAAATGCAAATACATTGTTACAAACTCACGTATAAATAGCTACAAGGTTCTCTGGCACCATTCCCAAGAGAGAACCAGCCATGTAAGGACCGTACTTCACACCAGTCGCAACAGCGCAGTAGTTATAAACAACGTAAGGGAATGGTGAAATCCGGATTAACGTTACTGCTCGAAACTGGTGACACCAAGTGCCTCCACCAGCAGCTCTCAGCATGGCAGCTTGATCCGGATATCTTTCTAACCAACCCTGCAAAACATAGTTTTAGTTTCAGTAACAAGATGAGCTCAAGAAATAGGAGCTTGATAAGTTGGTGCAGTGACAGAATTATGGTTAATGTATGCCATACACACACTTTGGAAGAATGAAAAAAAAAGTCTTGAAAACATGTGTGACAAGCTAACAAAAAAATCTTAAATCACAAATGGGAAGATTTAGTATTGCTAGAATTAAGGAAATAATATTTTGGATAACAGAAAGATGGTCTGATATATATTTTTCTTTTAACCAGGATTGAGCTCTTTTTACTTGTAATTCTCAAAATAGGGTTTTGAAATGTCATAGCTGAGCTATTTGAGGGACATGAAAACATGTATTAAGTCATGCTAGGTGGGTAAACTAGGAAGCAATTTTTATGGAATCTTGTGTGATATCATTGTGTAATTCAGATCAAGCAAGTGTGTAAGAGACTGTAAGAAAATAATAAAGGAGATACGTGTTTTCGAAATTAATTTGTGCTTTTTTTTGTTTTCGCTGAATCTCGATTATATAGTTGTTATTGAGGACATAAAATGAGATACATACTTGGATTTTGTGGCAGAAGAGATAACTGATGAAGTAAGGAAGAGATACACCGATAGCTATAGCTGGGTAAGTGAGGAGAAGGCCATATCCAAAACCAAATGTAATCCCAGCCACCCACATTGACGGCAGTGACGGAAAAAATATTACAGGGAGCAGTGCCACGGTTATGAATACAAGAAGACCTAACACAGGGTGTGTAAATGTCCTCAACTCCCATTTTATGATAGGGATAAGCTCCTGCCAACAACATGGTTGAAAAAATGATAATGGCATGATTAATAACAAAGCTAAAGATGTACTTATTGAATCCCTTATATAAGACGAAACAGGCAACCACAGAACACTATCTACTTATGTTCTGCTTAACTTTCGCTGTATAAGAATCTGATCCGGTTTCAGCTATACAGAGTTCCAAGTCACATGAAAGCATCTTACAAAGGAACCTACTTTCAAAATTATAAGAACAGTTGCATCATAGAGACTTGTGTCCAGTACTTTAGCAATAAAACCATAATCAAGCCCAATTGATAAAGAATTAAACAACACAAGAGCAACATGCAGTGAGTTGATCTTCAAAAAAAAAAAAACATGCAGTGAGGAAGGGGTTAAACCCGGGTCTATTAAAGACATAGACCTAATCCCGGATGGAGGTATGTTAAGATAAGGAAGAAACGAACCTCGTCCATGATTAAAGGAACGAGCCATTTGTAAGCAGCGAGAGCCAAAGCAGATAGAAAGGCGAGGAGAAGAGCAAGCTTGATCCAAAACCAAATAGATCTTTTCCCTCCACAAGAAGAAGAAGAAGGTGACGAATCTTGTTCCTCTCCCTGCTCTGCTTCTGTCTCTGATTCTTCACCAAGTTTAATATAGTGACCTGATTTCTCAACTCCATCATCTTCAACTCTCAGATACAGTTCAGGAACTGCATCGTCTTCCACGCGATAAGTCATCTTCTTCCTCCCTTTTAGCTTGCTTGTTGTTGTATCCTTTGCTTGACGTTGTTCCATTTTTTTTTAATTTATATTTATTGATCTATTCCGTCGCTTCCTTAGTTGTTACTTTCTTTTTAGTTATTTTATTCCATTTTCAAACAAAAATATAAATAAAATATCTAACCGACCTCTTGAATAAAAACAATAAAATGTCCAGCAAATCAAAATTGCTTTTGAGGTTGATGTTATCAAGAAATGCCAAAATGAGTACCGGTTTAAATTTGTGATGACGATGAACAGTTGAGCACGTTATTCTGGTGATGGTGATGGTGATTTTAAAGTATATTTATGTAATTATTTTTGAACTAATACGTTAATGTTAATGTAATTTTATTTTTAAAAGACTCAACAGATTGGGGCTATCAAAATAATGTTGCAAAAAATGGGAGACGTTTCTCCTTTTGTTAGTTTGGCGCGAGTTTCATCACTTTTTTGAGACCATCCATCCATATATCCTTGCCACCAGCGCATAGTCCACTCTGGCCGACATCCCGTTTCCGTGTGGACCCGCGATTTAGAATTTCCTAGTCCACATAACATGTCTACGAATATTTCAAATACAATATATTAAGGTTTAAAATATTTTAATAAGTTTTAATTTTATTTTAAATGAATTCGATTTATAAAAAAAATGAAAAAATGGTCTCACATATTATTAAATATCCTTTTATTCTCAAATTAGAGTAGAAGATTTTTTTCCAAAATATTGTTAATTATTTTTTAAAAACTTATTTTGTATTTAGGTTTGAATTTAGTGATTAATGTTTATGAGTTATTATTTAGGAAATGCAATTACAGAATAAGAGTTTTGTTATATTGACTTTTTATTTATATTTTTTCGTTATAAATTATCTTTAGAATAAAAATTTTTATTTTGAAAAAAAAGTTTCCTTATTTTTTAAATATGTCTTGTGCTATATCTGTCATTTTGTCTATAAAAGATTATGACTTTTCCTTATTTTTTAAATACTCATTGAAACCTCTTTATAAAAGTATTTGTGTTTTTGTATTTACATCAACTAAAAATACTCTGATATTTTAAAAGCTATTCGTTTTTTCATCTTCTTGCAATTAATAAAAAACTTGCTGATTTGAAATTAATAGTTTTCTTTTTTTGACAACATTTGAAATTAATAGTCAACGTACAAAATTAGAAATACATGACATCATATATGGTTACTTGCTTACATTAAATAAATAAACATTAATGATAGATATCTGAATTATAAATTTTTATCACACCAAAATCTTCTCCTCCTTCGTTCTCTTACAATCTGCTTGTTCATCACCACCACCAACCTGGCATCGTCCTCGCTTGAGTCTGACGTCATCCATTACAATGACATCATCTAGACAGTTGGAACAGCTTGGTCCGGTCTTCAAACTCAACTGAACCAGGTTCGTCTTCTTCAACAACGTACAATTATCATCATCAGGAACATACACTAAACTCATCCCACATTTGACCACCTCACAAGTGTCGAGCTTCTTCTTCGTTTCATCATCCGTCGCATAGAACTCGAATGAAGCCTTTGTATAACAGCAACTGCTACTCTCTCCATGGAGTTTCTTGACGCGGAAGCAACTGTTGTATCCCATGAAAACATGGTCAGAAGTAAGCTTTCTCGGTTCATGGCTAAGCGATCCTCCACACGGTTCGTTCCACCCGGCCAGAGTGGAGTCAAATCTTGTGAAGGAACCGTCTTGGTTCTCGAATTTGCCAGAACATTTTACAGAGAAACGCTTCGCATGGTCTTCATAGTCTTTGAATGAGACAACTACAGATAAGGCAAGTCCAACAAAGTTAGTGTCACACCAATGCGGAGGCAGTGGGATTTCTAGTGAATGTCCAAGTCTTTGATGGCAGAACCATCTTGGTATGTCATTCGCCGGGTAACAGATTCCAACCAGAGGCTCTGGTATAAATCCCTGCAAAAGTAAAAACACTAAGACTCTGTTCTAATCAATATAGGAGAAAAAGGAGACGATTACCCGATAATAACGTTTCACAGATGCATTAGACATCAACTGACTTTTGATTCGAGCATGACCCACAAGACTCTCTTGTGCATCTTGGTCCAGCTTGTGACAGTTGGTAAAGATGAACATAGAATGTATCCTCTCTCCTACCGTCAAAGGAGTCAATGGATTCACCAGAGTTTCAAGTGACTCACACTCATGTGCATCCAGGTATTGCAGGTTTTGTGGAAGAGTTGGTAGAGACTTGAGCCTTTTGCAATACTTAAGATCGAACCATTTCAGATTGTGAAGCTGGTTAAAGCTCTCTGGCAGATTCTCCATGTTGTTTCCGCTTAAGCATAAAGACTGCAACAAGGATAGGCCACCAGCAATATCTGGGATTTTTTCAAGACCGCATCTTGAGAGGTAAAGATCTGCTAAGTAGGAGCAGCCCAGTGGAGGTGGCAAGAAGAACATACTAACAGAAACTTGACTGTTCGTTCCACAGAAAGAAAATGTCTTGATATTTCTTAGATGCATCATGTTTGGCAACTCAGTGATGGCTGTATCATCCAGAAGTAAAATCTCCAAAGATTCCATGTCTTCCTTGATTTCCGGAAAAACTTCTAGCTGTGAGCATCCTGAGAGTGTTAGCTCTTGTAGACATTTTAGCTTATAAAGATCAGAAGAAAGATGCTTCAAATTTTTGCAGTTCTTCAAATTCAGCAAAGCAAGTTTTCTCAAGCTTTCAATGGATTCAGGAAGACTCTTTATTGCTGTGCCATCTAAAAGTAGAACTTCAACATTTTCTGAGATCATTGGAAATTTCCTGAATTTGGAGCAGCCACTGAGAATAAGAGTTTCCAGGGATTGAGATTTGAGTCCTTTTGGAAGTTTCTTGAGACTTGTGCACTCCTTGAGATTTAGATAAATTAGCTTCTCCAAACATTTCATGGATGATGGCAACTTTTTCAAACTCTTACATCCTTCTAGATTCAATCTCTCAAGATTTTGAGCATTAGCCAATCCTAGACATCGGCGTAAATTCACCGAGTGACTGAGGTCCACCCATTTGAGCATTCCAGCATCCTGTGACAAAGTTCTTGTTTTTTTAAAAAAAATGTATTCAAGAGTTAAGCTTATGTCTGATAAAAAAAAAATACCTTGTCTTTGTCCCAAATGTCTTCTAAGTAACTGTATGGCAGCTTAAGGTCTACAAGGTTCTTCGGTTCAAAGTTCAGAAGGAGACTCTGTAGAGGGCATCCATACCAGTGTAGATATGTAAGCTCATCAGGAAGGAAATCCAGCCCCTTACGTAGGAGCAGTTTACAATCCACTTCACATCCACGGGAACAACGAGAATCATAAATTTTCAGGTATTTGAGACTGCACATCCCTTTGAAAGCTTTGGCTCTTAGACGCATTGCTCCTTGTTTTGATGTGTCCAGGAAAATTCCTCTTATCATTTCAGTTCCCTAGTTAGTTACATGTGGTAGATAAACAACAGTTAGTTTCAAAAACAAGAGACTGAAGTATAATACAAAAGTTGTTATTACCATTACCAAGCCTTTGGTCAGCAGGTAACAAATATAGTCACTATCCCATAGTCTGATATGAGACTGACACTGCGTGACATATTGTGATTGCCACCTAGTGTCTCTTATTCCTATGGTTTCTGCTTTTAAGCTAATCTCCTTGCCCATAGTCTGCAACATGTCATGCATCTCGATGCGATTATCAGAGAGAGTAATCAAACATTTGTCAAGTAGATCCTCTATCACGCTAGACACATCCACACCATGACTGCTGAGGAGGCTTTTCACATAGTCCACCTTCTCTGATCTGAAGAAACATGCAATATCCAGAAAAACATTCTTCTGCTCAATGCTAAGCTCCTCGTAGCTTGTTTCCAGAACTTCATAGATATCTCCATGTGATTTACTCGTCAGCCTCTCCAGTTTAGCTTCCCAGTACTTGTTATCCCTCTCACAAAGATCAGACCCTAACACCTTAAGTGCCAACGGGTGGCCCTTAGCATAATCAAGAACCATATTTGTCAACTTTTGAAACTCATTGAGAGTGCAAGAGTCATTAAATGCATTCAAGCAAAAGAGCTTCAAGGCTTCTCTATCATTCAATCTAGGGAGCACATATTTTCGACCCTTGACCGCCTCGACTAGTTTACTATCTCTAGTAGTTATGATGATTCTGCTTCCTCCTTGATACCATTTGGAGTGCCCCATAAGATACTTAATCTGCTTCTCATCATTCACATCATCAAACACGATAAGCAGCCTCTTGCTCTTAAGCCTGCGCTCAAACCTCTCATGTGCATTCCCAGGAGCTCCGATCTCAAGATCTCTGTCATTCAGTAATGTAGAGAAGAGTTTCTGAAGCAAAGATTCTAACCCGCTTCTACTTGAGTTTTCACGGATGTTTGTAAGAAAACAGCTACCGTCGAATTGACCTCTCATGCGTCCGTACAAGCAATCAGCAAGAGTGGTTTTACCAATCCCACCCATTCCAATGATGCCAATGACATGAACAGAGTCCAAGTCATCGCTACATAAAAGCTTTTCTAGAGTCCCCAGACGTGAGTCTACTCCCACGAGACCTTCGTTACCAATGGGAGCCAAATCATTCAGTTTCTTGAATGTGTCAACAGCAATCTCATCCACAAGTTTGGCTTCAGACGTACTATCAAACAAGCAGAGATGAACAAAGTGAAACAACTATCAGAAAGGAGATCAGTGTCATTGCAGTATCTGAGATTTTGAGGGTAATAAATATTTAGTTATTTACTAATGAGTAATGACTTTAGTCAGAGCATTACCAAAAGTATAATACAAAGTTGGAAATATTATTTACGAGTGACTAAAGTAAAATCATAATTTACAGGTCTATGTCTATGTATATTAACTTGCATAATATTTGGAGGATCAAAGCTAATGTTTCACTGATTCTAATTAATGCAGATATAGAGCACACCTGAATTCATTGACAACGTAGCCGGAGATGTTGAATGATGTGGTCAGTGCAGCTTCCCATGATAAGATCTCTTCCCTGGTAACTTCAGTAAAACTCTTCTTTGGAACATTCTTCAACTCGGACTTGTCGACTTTGTAGAAGATTGGTATCACCACCTGCTGGTTTCTATCTCTGCATTCGAGGATCTTCACAAGCTCTTGGAGGCACCACCGGGAATTGGTGTAGTTCTTGGAGAAGACTATGATTGCAATCTTTGACTGCTCGATTCTGTCGAAAAGCTCAGTGAGGTTGTCTCCTCGGCGGAGTTTGTCGTCGATGAAGGAGTCTATTCCTCTAAGGCGGAGGGCCTTTTGGAGATGGCCGGTGAAGTTGTTGCGTGTGTCAAAGCCTCTGAAACTGAGAAACACGTCGAGCTCTGCAGAGGAAGCAGGAAGAGACTCCATTGGAGAGACGATTCGATGCAATTTTTCTTGTTTCTCCATCTGTTATAGATTACACAATAAAAGCTAAAATGAGTCAACGCAGAGCTAAAAGAAGGTTTGGTCTGTCTGATTTGATGAGAAGAAAAATCAAATCTTCAACTGTTTGTGGTAGAAATAATACCTCCAGCTGCTTCGTCAGTTATTGGCTTACAGGAAAGCCACGACCCCACAGTGGACCCTACTATTGAATGTGGTATGTGGATCTAGGGGTGGTCAAAATATCCGTAAATTTTGACTCGATCCGTTCAATTCGATCCGAAAAATCTGAATATCCGTAACTTAACGAATCGAAGCAAATACTAAAATTTAATATCCATCAAAGACGAAGCAAATCACAAATACTAATATTTTTAAAAATGATATCCAATCTGAACCGTTATATACATATATATGTATACATGTTTATAAAACATAAAAGTCTCGACCCCACGGTGGACCCTACTATTGAATGTGGTACGTGGATCTCACAACTAGGGCGTTTATCCCCTTTTATTGCCAATGACTTCAACAAAAATAAATCTTACAAGTCTTATGTTTTCTGAAAGAATTTCAGAGTTTTTGAAAATTCTTTTAAATTTTAAATAATATTTTAATTACTATAGTTTGGTGTTTTTATAGTTTTAATATATATAAAAATTCAAAAATTGATTTGCGAATACAATTTTTTTGTTTCAAACATTTTGATTTTAATTCTAAAATTGCGAAGTAAATATTTTTCTTTTGAGGTTTCAAAGACCATCACATGAGGTGATATTTGGATTCATTGGTTTTTCACTATAAAACATTATTCAAATCCCACATAACTTTATTTGGTAGATTTATTGACAAAATTCATATTTTTCAATAAATTAGAATTTGAGAGAACTTATCCAAATGTGAAATAACTACTCTAGTAGATTTTTTATAGAATTTATAAATGATAGATACAATAAAAGAGATTTGAAAAGGCATCAACTTCTTAATCCAATAACTAAGTAAAAGTAATAATGTGGAATTGAGATTACTGACAGTGCCGTCCGTTTAAATTTGGTGGTCTAAAGCATATTTGTATACAATAACATATATTTCGTGTTAAAAAGATACTCATACTCATACAATGTTTACAAAAAAAAAATACTCATACAAAAGTACATATTATATTTTCTATTCGAAATACAAAATAATATAGTAAATATTTTAATAAAATAAAAAATCACTAATTTATTAGAATTATTTTTATTTGCAATCTTAAGTAACCCAAAGAAAAAAACAAATAAATTATTCAAACTAAAATGGGAACACACATGTGAAATTTTTTTGATGAAAATACACTAAGCTAAGTAGTGTGTCTGTATAAGCCAAATCTAATTAACTTAAACATCAAGACAACAATTTTGAAGCAGATTGATTGGAACATGTTGCTTTCATGACAAGCATAGTACAGTATATTGTATGTCAATGGCCAAGTTTGTTTTTTATGCATATTTATAGTGATTAGGTAGATAACCCCTTAAAGAAGAAATATATACTGACCAAAACTAATATTTTATGTTTCAGATCACCTAAACAACTTTAAATCTACACAAGATATTTTATCAAATCAGGTAAAGATTTTCATTTGTATTTTTAAAATTTCACCAAAATCACTCAAAAATCTTCAAAACTCACCTAAATCCCATTAAAATTAAAACACCCTAAAATTTTCTAAACTTCTTGATTCAATACAACCCTTTTAGTGAGCATCTTATAGCTTTTTTTTTTTTTTGATCAAAGTGAGCATCTTATAGCTCAGTGCGAAGGTTACCACGGTAGTTCTTTTTGTTTCTAGGACCAGTAGGTCGTAAATAGGTTTATCCCTTTCTTCTATAGATAAGCTATTCATTACGATGTGTAGTTATTAATTAAGTCCAGTTACTCTGATAATCACACTCGATAGTCGATAGTCGAGTGGCTATAAGATTTTGTTTTGGTTTTCTCCAATAATAGATTATGTTTTTAGTTTTTTATTTATAAATGATATATTTGTAATATTTAAACATAAATTTAGATTGAAAACTAACATTTGTAGTTATAATAAAAAGTAAAAGCTAAAAAAAATATTTTGATATAAATTTTAAATTCCTAATTAAAATAATATAGAGATGGGTCATAACTTTTTCCAATTCCAAAATCTTAGCATTATTAATAAAAATAAAATAATTTAGAAATAAATAAAATATATAAACATATTTGAAACTAAAATAAATTTGTTAAAAAAAATTTTACGCCATTGTTTTTTATTTCTATAGTTTGACCCGTGGCCGTATAAATATTTGCTTTCACTTCAATTTTTTTCTTTGTTCTAATGATAATATATATATATATATATGTGTGTGTGTGTGTAAATTAATATGTATTACATAATTGTTAAAATAACATTTTAAAACAAAAATTTTATTTATTACTTTAAATAATTATATTATGTGATTTTAATCGTCTATTATATCACAATGTATCATATAAAAATTTAATATTTATAACTAACTGGACTTATATTATTAAAGTGTTATACTAACAATTTATAAATAAACTATTTTATATTTTATTTATATGATATATAAATTGATTTTGATGTGTGATTTTTATTTTATTATTTTTATTAATAAATATTAAAAATATTTAATGTTAACAAAAAATTTATAAGGAAATTTATTTTGGTTAAGATTCATTCTATTAAAGAAATCTATTATTTAAATTAAGAAAAAACATTAGATACTTAAATCTATCATTTAAATAAGGAAAAAACAAAATTCATTATTATTTTTGTTACCAAACAAAATTTAATTTTTTTAAAGACTCTTATCTCTATTACCAAACAAAAGTTTAAAGTACTTCTACTTTAATAAGATAGATGACCAGTCTTTAAAAATACTGATATATTTTTTTTTGTTTTAAAAAAAAACAGTTTAGTTTTATATTTATATTTTTAATTATATTTGTATTTTTGTTTGTATAATAATTTTTAAAATAATTAATAAAAGATTTTAATAATTATATTGAAATAGTTGGGAGCATGTTCTTGTTTTAATAGTGGTAGAAATAAGAAGATGTTCTTGGCAGAAATGTCAAATTTGACATCTGAGTCAATCTCAAAATCGTTCGGTGAGAAAACCATTTCTGGGGGTAAATATTATTCTTCAAGCAACAATACCCCCAAAAAGAAAAGAATTATCGGCAAACACACAGAGATCAGAAGAGGGCAGAGCTGCCTCAAAGATTTAAGAAAAGAAGTCCGTCCGTATAATGAAACTGTTACGAGGCATTAGCCAAGACACCGACATGAAGCAGAGACGGCAGCTTAAGATCCGTGGTCATCGTCCTTCGCCTCTCAGTGTCAACAAAGACTCCCACAAGATTCAGAAGAAACCTCCTCAACGACGAGAGCCGGTGGTTGCCTCGCCCAAGGTCATACTCACCCCAATGAAGGATTTAAGAAGCGTCGTAGTCCACCGACTCACGGGGGTTGACAACTCTGTTTTGGAATTAGAATTCATTTCAGCAGCCTTTGGACCAGCCTCGAGAGATTACCAAGTCGTAACTATATACAGGAAAGGTGACATAAGCAATGTTGATTTCAATAAGGTCGTCAGGCGACTCACAAGGAATCATAATAACTCTGCCTCTTGGCCTCTAAACAACTCGTGCAAGTATCTGCAAGAAGCTGTGTTAAGCACACCTGTTGCATCAGAATATGATGTTGTTTTGAGATACAGAAGAGGTGGTTGCATAAGCAACGACAATTTCGTTGCCCATCTTCGTGCAGCCTTGTACCGGAGAGGGGTTTCTGTCCGTGAAGACATGGATGATGAAGTGAACGCAGCAGTTCCAGAATGTAAGGTTTTGATCATATTCTTAACCAGCACATACCTCCCTTCCAACCTCTTAAACATTGTTGAACAACAAGGGAAAGAGCCGCCTCGAGTGGTGGTTTATCCTATTTTTTATGGATTATCACCATCTGATGTGATCAGTAACAGCAATAATTATGAGAGACTTTTTCACCAAGACGAGGCGAAAAGGTGGCAGGCTGCTTTGGAGGAAATAACTCAGATGCATGGCTACATACTGACAGATAAGTACGTGATTCCTGTTAGTTGTGTTAAAGCTTTCCTCATGAAAGCATTTAGTTCTAGACTTGGCACCATCTAATGGCTTTTCACTGGTCTATAATCATTCAGGTTGTATAACTTTGTTATTTTATACATTTTTAAATATATATTATGTCGTATCTGTATCCGTATATTAGACACATGCTATTCCACATCGGTAGTTGGAAGGGATCTTTAATATATAAGATAGATGGACGACTACTCTTATAACCAATTGGTTTTAGGTTGGAAATCCATCTAGCTTAACATGTTTTGCCGTTCCCTCCGTTCCCTTCTTTTCTGTCCCGTATCCGTCTTGGTGCAACATAGATAGATAATCATTCAGTTTGTATAACTTTGATATTTCATCCTTGTCTATTTCTTGAAGATTACTAAGTCGTATACTCTATACTTCATATATCACAGGTCTGAGTCTGAACTTATAGATGAGATTGTCAGAGATGCTTTGAAGGTGCTGCGTTACAACAATAAGAAGAATACGATTGGGATGGATATGCAGATAAAGGAGATCCTGTCACTGCTACGCATAGAGTCTCCAGATGTTCGCATCGTAGGCATATGGGGTACTGTTGGAATAGGAAAAACAGCCATTGCTGAAGAGATCTTCCATAGAATCTCTGTCCGATATGAGACTTGTGTCTTCCTTAAGGACTTTCATAAAGAAGTCGAGTTAAAAGGGTACTATGCTGCAAGGGAGGAATTTTGGTCAAAACTTTTAGAGGTAGAACCTGATGTCGTACGTACTTCAAACATTAAAACAAGCTTCTTGAGGAGCAGGCTTCAGCGTAAAAGGGCCCTCGTAGTTCTGGACAATGTGAATGATTTCAGGGATGTTGAGACCTTTTCAGAGATGCTTAGCTATTTTGGTCCAAGAAGCAGAGTAATCATAACGTCTAGGAACAGACACGTTTTTGTACTATGCAAAGTTGGTCATGTCTATGAGGTCAAGCCATTAGATGTTTCTAAGTCTCTACAACTTCTCATTCGTGATACATTGCAAACTACTTTGTCACACGAGGTTTACAAGACATTGTCACTAGAGTTGGTCAAATTCTCAAATGGAAATCCTCAGGTTCTTCAGTTCTTAAGCAGATCTAGAAGAGAATGGAAAAGTTTATCACAAGAAATTCAGAAATCTTCTGCCATTTACATTCCAGGTATATTCGAAACAAGCTGTTGTGGGCTTGATGACAATGAAAAGAGTATATTTTTAGACATTGCATGTTTCTTTAAAAGAGCGGATAAAGACCATGTTGCAATGTTGCTTGATGGGTGTGGTTTCTCTGCACATATTGGATTTAAAAACCTTGTTGACAAATCACTGTTAACCATATCACACAATATGGTGGACATGCTCTGGTTCCTCCAGGCAACATGTCGAGAAATGGTTCGCCAAGAATCAGTTGACAGGCCAGGAGACCGCAGCAGGTTGTTGGATGCTGGAGATATTAGGGAAGTATTCACAGAGAACACTGTAAGTCATCAGTACAAACTTTTTTCTTTACAATGTTCTGTCACTTATGTTTGTTCTGACTTCGTTTCTCTTGGTTTTCAGGGCACATCAGCTGTTGAGGGGATTTTCCTGGACATGTCGCAGTTGAAATTCGATGCAAGTCCCTATGTATTCGAGAAAATGTGTAACCTTAGACTGTTAAAGCTTTATTTTTCCGAAGTGATAGAGAACCATGGAGTGTCCTTACCTCAAGGTCTTGAATACTTGCCGAGCAAGCTAAGGCTTCTGCACTGGGAACACTATCCTATGAGCTCTTTGCCGCAATGTTTTGATCCAAAGAACTTGGTAGAGCTTAACTTGCCAAATAGTTGTGTGAAGAAACTTTGGAAAGGCAAAAAGGTAAATATTCAAGATTTCTTTACCACCAAGTCAGTCAAATAGTTGTTGTTGCTGATGTTTGTTTATCTGTTCTACAGAGTCTGGAAAAGCTTAAAAAGATGAGACTTAGCTACTCCGACCAGTTAACAAACATCCCAAGACTTTCAACTGCGCCAAATCTTGAGCTTCTTGATCTTGAAGGTTGCAACAGTTTGGTGAGCATCAGCCACTCTATCTGTTATCTTAAAAAGCTTGTTTCTCTAAATCTGAAGGACTGCTCGAATCTTGAGAGCCTACCATCTACGGTTGAGTTAGAGTCTCTTGAGGTTTTGAATCTTTCTGGCTGCTCAAAACTAGAGACTTTCCCGGAGTTATCACCAAATGTGAAAGAACTGTACTTGGGTGGGACTATGATACAAGAAATACCATCATCATCCATCAAGAACTTGGTACTTCTTGAAAAACTTGACCTGGAAAACAGCAGAAGTCTCGTGAATCTTCCAACGAGCATATGCAAGTTAAAGCATCTTGAAACACTGAATCTGTCAGGCTGCACAAGCCTTGAGCGTTTTCCAGACTTGTCTAGAAAAATGAAATGCTTGAAGTCTCTGGATTTAAGCAGAACGGCCATTAGAGAGCTACCAGCCTCCATTTCATATTTGACTGCTCTTGAAGAGGTAAGAATTGTGGGATGCAAGAGCCTCGAAAGATTGCCTGACAACACGTGGAGCCTAAGATTCAAGGTTGAATTTCGCCAGATTGATACAGAGAAGTTTTCGAAACTGTGGAATAGATTTGGATGGCTCAAGAAAGTTCAGATCTCTTAGTTTCTTTTTTCTTTACTTGACACAACAAAGATTGTTGCTGCTGTATGTAAACATGTGAAATATATATATATATATATATATATATATATATATGAGCAGAACTAAGGGCTGAATCCGCCTACGTCTGATTCTATTTCTATATCTGAATGTAGAGAGTCTGATATTCATTATGTGGATATCTGGTAAATGTTTGTTATTTTACTTGTGTTCTTAGCTTCTAATACAATTTAATGATGTAGTTCGAAATTGATGCTGCTGTGGACTTGTTTGTTGAATTTGGTATTACTTTTTCGGTTTGAATTTGGTATTACTTTTTCGTATTGACTCTAGTTTGGTTCTTTGGATTTTAGGTTTAAATCCCAGCCCTACCGATACTATATAAACCAAATCAAATTTGATATGGTTCTAATAAGGCGACTAACTTTTATAAATTGAAATCCTGAAGAATGAAAAAAAAAAACAAACTGAAACCTAATTAAAATCTAGACTAGGATACCTGATAGTTAACGTAGAAAAATAGATCGACAATTTAAAAAAAGAAATATTGGATTATCGAAAAAAATTCTATTTCAATTTGAAATTTATGTGTCGTGCTTTTTTATTTTCAAAATTTATAGTAATGCGTATTATACACTAAACTAAATTAAAATTCAAAAATATTACATAAATGTTATGTGTAGTGCTTTTTCTTTACCCAATTTTATTGTAGAGTATATTCTATATTGCTTAAATAAAAATTTGAAAAACTATATAATCTCTCAAAATCGTGTTTATATATATATATTAATTGTCAAAGTTATTAGTTAATTTATTAAACAGATGTTGTTTGGGAAAATTTCTATAAAATTTTAAAATATTAACTGCGGGGAAATGGGAAAAGAGATAATTAGTTTCGTAACCTCAAAATGTATTAGTAGTTATGTTTGTGTCCGTTGGTTTTACCGAAAAATGGATCGAATGAAAAGATGATGGAAGCTATGAATCTCTGAAGAAGTGAATCTGTTCTACATGCTAAATGTGAAGCATTGACTTTGGCTATGGAGTGCATGAAGATCTGTAATTTTTCAGACGTAATTTCCGCAACAGACTATTTTTAACTGGTGAAAATAGTGTCAGCACCTGAAAATTGGCTAGTGTTCACTACACATATGAAGAAGTTCCAAAGCAGTAAGACTTTCTTTTCTTCTTTCAAAATTTGACATATTCTGAAAACATTTAATTTAGTGACGGATAAGTTGGCACGAGGTGTTAGATATTCTACTTCAGTTATGTTTTATGTCAATTCTATGTCTCGGGTTTGGTTCTGGTTCACTGAACCGATAGAGTATAGATTACGTTTTATTGTTGTAAAAAAAATTACGTTTGTGTCCTGACCCAGGCTAACCGTTCGACTAAAGTCGGTCGTACAGATCTAACGGTTAATAACGATTCAAAAGCACGCCAAAACTGACGTCAAAAAATGAAACCCAAGACCGACATAACCGTGTCTGGTACCCAAATTATATAAACGAAACATTATATTCTAATTAAACCAGTTGCGTGTTTGGTTATCTTTTCTTTCGTGTAACCTAAATTAAGGGATTTGTTCTAACAAATCTCTCTAGACTCCAAAGGAAGAATCTCACGTCTCTCATCTTCTTCTCGGGAAGATCAGAAAACAACTTCTTTTTGTTTAAATTTCATCTTCAAGCTTCGAAGATCGCAGGAAAATTCTCATTTCGATCTGACCATTTCTGGTATTGAAACTTTCTCTTATTAGATCTGCTTTGTTTGTTCTTCGACAGATCTGTCTTAGGTCATCCGTAGAAATGTTTTTTATTGTTTGGGTCATTTCCTAACGATTTATATATCCATTTAATTCAATTATTTTTGATGCATCAATTTAAAGCATGAAACTTTCGTGTTTTTGTTATAGAAATAGATCTTATTGGAAGCTAGGTTGAATCAATTTGATTATAGAAGTTGTGTTAATCGAATTGAATCGGAGCTGGGTTGAATCGAATTGAATCAATCTGATTATATGGAAGTTGGGCTTGAATCGAATCGAGTCAATTTGATTATATCGAATATGGGTTTAATCGAATTGATTCAAAATGTTTAAATCTTGAGCTTGGTAGAATCGAATCGAGACAAAATGATATTCCTTGGTGACCTTTTTAAAAAAACATTCTTCTGTTGTTGTCAGAAGTTAAATTTTGTTTTTGTTCTTTTGTTTAATGAAAAGGTGAAGAAGGCAGAATTTTAAAAGACAACAACAACAACAACAACAATGAGCTCTGAGCAAAACAACAGCACAAGCTTCCCACCAACAGAGCCAAAGCTCTGCGATAACGGATGCGGATTCTTCGGGTCACCCTCCAACATGAACCTTTGTTCCAAATGTTACCGAAGCCTACGTGCCGAGGAAGATCAAACGGCAGTGGCAAAAGCTGCGGTGGAGAAATCACTAAAGCTTCCATCTTGCAGTCTCATCACCGCACCAGAAGAGCCAAAACAGCCTCTGGAGACCGAACCAGTCTCGGTGGAAACCGTTGTGATCGCTGATCCGACTTCTGTTCCTCCTGTAGCTACGGGACAGGAGGAGGGAGAGCCGTCGAAGCCTGCACGGCCGAACAGGTGTTTCAGCTGTAACAAGAAGGTTGGAGTCATGGGGTTTAAGTGCAAATGCGGGAGCACGTTTTGCGGGAGCCATAGGTACCCGGAGAAGCATGAGTGTAGCTTCGATTTCAAAGAGGTTGGACGCGGTGCAATCGCAAAGGCGAATCCTGTGGTCAAGGCGGATAAAGTCCAGAGGATTTGATGTGATGTGTCTTATCTTTCAGTTAATTCCGAGAATGTTGCTGTGATGTGGTCATGTTCGATGTTGGGTTTCTATGAATCAAAATGAAAAATTGCTGCTATTGGTTTTCTCATGAATCCTTTTTTAGTGCTTTTAAGTCTATTGAAATTGGAGTCTCCCTTTGCCTGCTCAAGATTTGACTATGTTTGCTTCTTGGTTATGTTTAGATTCGCAGCTCGATAGGGATGAGTCAAGAGATTAGTGCCTTCGTTTGTCGAATACCATGTTACAAGATAAAATTGGGGTCTCGATCAGTTTGATGTATTGTGTCGGTGTGAGTCATCAGATAACAGCTGTGAGTCACAGCCTGTGACCTACCACTTGGAAAATGGAAATAAATTTCTGTGATTAGTTCTTCATTTAGTTGTCAACTGAACACATTATTACATTTGGAGAGAAGGTTTACCATCATACGGGAGAGTTGGTATAATCCAATATCGGTGGTGGTGGAAAATATTTGGACCTGTCTGAACAGTTTGGCCGGAAAAAAACATGTTCATCTACGTGAATGAAAATGTCCAGAAGAAAGTTAATGGGTGACAAACAAGGTTTTTATCCAAAGGTAGGTACTGTTGTGCCGGTGTACTGTAGAATCTTTTTCTACTGCCTTATGATTTATGCTCCCAATTAGATGGCCCTCTATCCTCATTTTAGCAGGGAATGAATAATGGACAACGTAAAATGTCATGGGTATTTTGAGAAAAGCTTTCTCAATCAAAAAGAAGTGAAGGCCTAGGATTTAGAGATCTCTTGAAATTTAACCAGATTAGGGAACTGATATTCTTGAACCATTTGCTCATTGTAGTTTGGTTTGGACATAATAGGGAATGAGTATCTCATGGAAGATTGTATGCTCGATTTCCAACTTCTTGGCCTTGGGACAAGGTAGGATACCACATTGTTAAACCTATGCACATAAATATGATCATAACTAATTCACAAAGAAGTTTTTAATTTATTGAGCAGTGTTTACTTACCAAACTCATTTACTTCGATTTAACGTTTATGTTTTAGATCATTTGACTTGAAAATGGGTGATGAATGTGTTAACAACTCGATCTCATTGCACCTATAAAACAAAGTTATTGGATATTATATATTACCTTTTTAAAAATATATTCAAAAATAATATATGTAAGTGGAATACTATTCTTACTTCTAGACTTCGCCATTCTAAATCCTTCTAATAAGTGAAAAAATCTCTCTCCTACTATTGTTCCATTGTATATGTTGTAGTAAAATCATTTGTGTAAGTAAACATATTTTGAAAAAATAAAGTAAAATAAGTATTTAAGATTTACCTTATTTCATTTAGATCTTTTCCTTCGAGCCTCATCAAAAATTTGGAACCTAGATTAAACTTATTATTCACTCTATCTACAAATTTATCGAAGTTAGGAATTGGCTCGACCTGATATCATCACATCAAATAAATAATATTATATTTTCAATAAACGTATTGGGAAAATTGTCAGAAGAGAACAAAAACATAACTCGGTTCTATACCTTGTGTAAAATTATGAGCTTCATCCATTGGTGGGAAGACCTCCATCTGGTGCAAACTTATGACATACTGCACAGTTATGCATCTCAAATTACTCCAGAATCTCGAAACTTCTCCAAAGTATACATGAACCTGCAAAGACCTTAAAATGAATCCAAACACTCAAAATATATACTCTAAAACCATACATATGACATGTTAAAATTCATTAAAATCAAGGTATATCAATGGATTACTTTGTTTGGGGAGGCATAAGAAAGAAAACAGGATAATGAAAGATTTCCGAAAGAGATAAACTCAAATCTCGACAAACAAAGAAGATGGGAGAAAATGGAAGATATGGATCTACAGGAAAATTGCAGCACAAGAGACTTTGGAAGTGTATATATAAAAAGGCCGAGAGAAAGAAGAAAGGGGGAAGAAACTTAGTCTCTGCAATTAGAAACCTTAGGATTTATTTTCGTCTTTTGCTAAATGAGTTGTGACTCACATAGATTCTTTTGACGTAGGTGGTTACTCTAGTAAACTTAGATAGGTTTTACTGCCTGTGTTAGTAGATTTTTGTTATAATCTCGCTTCCAAACGAATATCATGTTCAAATCAATCTCTAGAACATTCATACGCAAACTCAGAATAAAATTCTCTTGTTTTAAGTTTGTTTTTCATATTATCTTATTTCGTTTCCACATATTTTTGATTACTTGTTATTGGCTCTGCAGACTGAAACCCCATAAAAGCTTTGTTTTCTTCACTATTATTTCATTGTGCAAATTTTGACTCCTAAAGTTAACTCGTTGCCTCAACTGGATTAACTTGCTTTACTGTTTGGTATAATGCTAAGTTGTGGATATAGTGAACTATGTGCTATTCTGAGTAGATTGCCATTGCCTGTGATAGGTGTTTAGTTTAATCACCTAACTGCTAACTCATTTCCTTTTTTTCTTCTATAGAGCGTGAATACACGCAAGGGAACAACTTATTGCTTGGTGGTGTTCATTACAAAGACTGCACTCCTGCTCAATCTGTTCTTATCTCCCTGAAAGACAATCTGGAAATGTAGATGGACCTTACCGGCTTGGATAACAGCACTAATGAAGTTTGGACTAGAAGAAAAAGCAAATCTCAAAGGAATATGAGCAACCAAAAAGATGTGTTGTCTGTTCTCTTGGTGGCTTGCGCAAAGAAGAAAATCTGAGGAAACATTGAACAATCCCTTAGCCTATCCATGCTTGGGATTGATCCTTCGAAAAACACTGACTGATTCCACTGAAAAACAGGAAGCTGAACCTGAAGATGACTCCAAGTCTCTGAAGCTGTGAAAGTAGTTTTTGGAGTAGCATTTCTGATTTTCCTTATATAAGTCATATCCACCAAGTTAATCATTCATGTTACCTCTGGCAGAGAGTTCTTGAGAAGAGTGATTACATGCCACTGTCAAATGCCAAAACATTCCATAATATATGTAATACCAAAAGACATACACACACAATACTAAACAAGTCAACAATAGAATTTTTTGAACAAAGTGAACAAAAGATTTAAAATAAAAAATGATATTTGTTTCATTTAAAACTTGAACCGCTAGACAAGACACCAATCATCAAAACCAAAAAACTCCATAATATATTTTTAAGTTACACAAATTTCAAACCCTTTAATTTAATATATGATAAAAACAAGCAACATTTAATTTTTAAAACCAAAACTCTCTCTAATTGCTGTTGACATCTGGTGGTAAGATTGATGTTGTTAATGTTGGATCACCTTCGGAGAATCTGCTATCTGCTGTTCTTATCTTGACATCCTCTTTTGAACATATGAATATTTCTTTCGCCATATTGCAAAATTTGCTACATAGAAATAAAAATACTCAATAAATTAGTTTGCAATCTACTAAGGAAAAACAAAAAAGAAAGCAAAACTTACGGCCAGGGATCGTCTCCAAGAATCATCATATCTCCATCATCATATATGAAAAACATTTTCCATTGATCGTGCATATGCAACTCGCCTTTGATATCAAATAGTGTTTCTAGTTCATCGATCAACTGATTGTATCCATCAAATATAGTTAAATCTACAGACCTTTCTATGACACCTTCCATATGAACCTGGTCAATAACCATAAGAGCATATGAACTTTATAGTCATTTCATTCTATTAAAACTTCTGAAATTTTAATGAAAATATAATATTACAATAAAACTATGGATGCAAGAATACACACACACACACACATATATATATATATATATATATATATATATATATAATTTACCTAATACAAAACAGAACCTTTTACTAAAACCTACGTTTTCTAATGGTTTAGTTGTACATCGTAATAGTTTAACACTTGAATAAAGATGGTGATCTTTTCATACCTTAGTAAGACTTCTAGCTTGGACATGGTTAACCTTTTCTTCTTCAAAGATTTTAGAAATCTTAATTTTTTTATACGAGTCAATAGGTTTTATTGGATCCTTTATTGTAGCGGGAACTGTTAGATCAACTCCAAAAAGTCTGCAGCTAGGAGTTACGGTTGTAGTTGACATTTCTTCCATTGCTTGAACCATTTGCTCATTGTAGTTTGGTTTGGACATGGTAGGGAATGAGTATCTCATGGAAGATTGTATGCTCGAATTTCCAACTTCTTGGCCTTGGGACAAAGTAGGATACCACATTGTTAAACCTGTGCACATCAATATGATGATAACTAATTCACAAAGAAGTTTAACTTATTGAGCAGTGTTTACTTACCAAACTCATTTACTTCGATTCGACGTTTATGTTTTAGATCATCTGACTTAAAAATGGGTGATGAATGTGTTAACAACTCAATCTCCCATGGAGATACCTTATCAGGTCTTGGAATTGTTGCAGCTCCATCCCATTGCACCTATAAAATAAAATTATTGGATATTATATATTAGTCTTCTTTAAATATATTCAAAAATAATATATGTAAGTGGAATACTATTCTTACTTCTAGACTTCGCCATTCTGAATCCTTCCAATGAGTGGAGAAAGCTCTCACTCCTACTACTGTTCCATTGTATCTGTTGTAGTAAAATCATTTGTGTAAGTAATGATATTCTGAAAAAAATATAGTAAAATAAATGTTTAAGATTTACCTTATTTCATTTAGATCTTTTCCTTCGAACCTCATCGAAAATTTGGAGCCTATACTAAACTTATTATTCACTCTACCTACAAATTTATCGAAGTTGACAAGGAATTGGCTCGACCTGATATCATCACATCAAATATATAATATTATATTTTCAATAAACTATTTACAAATGTTTAATTAGAGTAAAAAAATATTATTACCTTGGCTTATAGAACACAACGAATATACATTTGTTTTCAATAGCATTCAGTGCAGTAGCAACTACACCATGGTGCATACTCTCTTTTGAAATTAAAGATGTTGGTATGTTGCGTTGCTGATGAGCTGCTTTACTGATACCAACTCGCGATTCCCCATTCTCTCCTCTAGGATAACAAATAGTTAAAATACAAAATTCAAGGAACAGAAGATATCTAAAATGGCAAAATAAATATATATACCGAAGGAATACAAAAGAGTCTCCAGCAACCAATTTTTTTCCTTTTGCAAACTCATTCCAACCAGATGAGAACATATGTCTTTTTGGTGTACCTAGTTGATTGTTTGTAAACAAAATATAGATCAGTAATAAATACTCACAAATTTTAAAATGAAATATAGAATGGTCACCTTTGAAAGAGTGTTTAAAACTCCATTCATGACCATGAATATCTTTAGCAATTATCTCTTGACTTGGGGTTAGCTGAGACATATCCTAAAAACATAAAATACAAATTGTTATAAGATTTACAATTGAGTTAACGTAAGTGCAGGTTAATTACCAATAGGGGAAGACATTCAGTGGCATGTCTTTTATACAAAACAAAACCGCCATTTTTGCGGGTATCAGAAGCACTTAACACCTTGGTGAAATAGTTAATGTTTTGTATGTTGTTTTTGTTTTTAGGAATAGGGATCTCAACATCCTGAGAACATAAAATTAATTAAATTATTTAAAATAGATTGTAAGAAGAGCTAATGTTAAAATAAATAAAATTTTATTTTGCTACTCACAGATGTATCAGGCAACAAAGAAACTTCTGCATAAATTTCATTTGTATTGGTCTCTACCTAGGAGCATACATAAAATATACCCAAAACAATACCAGTTACGGTCTAATTCATTTTAAATCATGTGTATTTTATGAATAAGAAACATATATAGTCAAAGAGACATACCTTAAGGTCGATACTAAAAACATTACAACAAATTTTTGAAGAAATATCAAAAACTGGTTTTAGCTGACAAAGTTCGTCGTTCATAGAAACAACTAGCTGGTAATACCATCAAATTGTTGAGTAAGTCTTACCAATTAAAACATAAGTGAAATAATATAAAAGTCTAAAAGAAGATAAAAATATTGCCTGCTCTATATGCCCTTGAGGAAAGTAATATACTTTCTCTCCAATTTCTGGAGTATTAAACAGAGGTCCAGCACACAACTTCCATAATTGATTGTTCAAGTAGTTATTGGTTTCATCAATAGCTAGAAACAAAGAAACAATTATTGGGGATATATGTTTTTCATCAATCGAAAAAAACTCGTATCCAAGAATTTCTCACATATACCTAAAACTTCAGGTTGCGCATGCATGATTTTATCACCAGCCATCGATAATTTTTCCAAACACTAACTTTGATCTTTATTTATTTTGGTTTCAAATAGTCTATTTTTCTAAACTTGTAAATCTTATATGTATGAAGTATTTATAGGTGAAAATATTCAAATCCTTCATAAATTTATTTACGGATATGAGTTTTGACTAATAACTTTTACTAGTTGCCAAAAAAAATCGAGTCAAATATGTATCTTTAGAAATATCGGAAGTTATTTAATATCAATAAATTATGTTTCTAGATATCTAATAATAGTGCAGTAGAATACATGCACCATTCAGGGCCAGCTTAGAGAGAGGGACAACGGGTACACCGCCACGGGCCCACGAGGTAAGAGGCCCATAAAACAAATTTTAGTTAACCATGTAATTATATAAAGTGTTGACAGATTTTTTTTGTTAAAATATAATTTTATTATACTGATAACGTAGTATCCGAATACAAGGTTGAAGTGCAAGGTCCTCTTCGAGCCGGCAGATAAGCCGCTTGATCGCCAGATCGCTACACAAATTGAAATTTTGAAAGAGGTAACATGTCATGCCAACGAGAGAAATCAGCTAGCATATTATGTTTTGATATAGCTTGTAATTGGCCATTCAACGAATTAACCAATATTTCTTAATCTCCTTCAAATATTATTCTTTGATATTCTCCTATCCAAACGTTTTGCATAGCCACAAGTATGCTTTTGATTCCGCTTCCAAACTTGTCACTACAGTTCCCAAATTTTCTGAGCCCCACATATATGGGAGTCCTTGACTATCACGAACTATCCAACCTCCCCTTACCTGGCCAGTATGTAGATCATACACCGGATAAAGTGTTGACAGATTTTTTTCAGGACTCCTATGCACTGTGCCGTGTGTTTAAGAAGAATATACTAGCCACAGGGTCCACAAAGTAAGGGGCGGCCCATTAAAAAATTAGTTAATCTGTAAAGTGTCGACATATTATTTAGGTTTTTTTGTTCTTCTTCGTTTAACTTGTTCTCGGAAAACCTTTCATCTTTCTTACCAAAATATAAGAAAATCATGTTTACATCAAATACTTGAATTTGATCACCATAGTCTCTCTGGTAAGATTTTTGTTTTTAGATTATTGATCTATAATATGTCATATATTTTTGTGTTCACACGATTTTCATTTGAAAAATATCTGAGAAAAATCACGTTTGTTTATGATACAATTTATACTTTGTCTCCATATATTTTTCTCCACATCCAATGTTTATATATATCATTTTAATCATTGACGAACTATATATGATTAAGGGTGTGAATGGTTTAACTGAATTTTCAAGTTTTTTTTTCTAATTTCAGGTTCACTCATTTCTAGGAAATTCATAATACAAGGGGAAATAACCTTGATACTATAATTAAAGATTTATTGGTTGGAAAACGTTTAAAAGAAGAAGAAATGAATCTTGGGTTTCCCTTAGGTAAGAGCTCTATACGTTTTCCGGATACTTATTATTCTAGTAAAATGAGTAATGAGACAAAGAAATGAGAGATTTGTTGGTGTTTAGCATCTATACTATTAAAGTACAAGCACATTTGGATTTTTTACTAAACATGCCCTTTCTTTAACTCACATTGTTTATTTCATTAAGGGCAATCAAGTAATATTAATAACATATCTATATTGGGTCATTTTTTTATCCAGCCCACTCCCCATATCAGATCTTTTTTGGGCCATTTGGGCCGATCAAGAAATCATATCCAATTCTTATTTTTTCCTCCAAGTTCAAATAATTTATTTTCAACCATTCTTAATATTTTGTGTAGTGAAAAAAAATAATCACTTAACTATTATGTTTTTTTCTTTTTAATATAACTTAAGCATTCATAAAAATTTTGAATTTTTTCATTGAAAAGTATAAATCTTTATTAAGAGTATATAATTTTTTATCTAAAAAATTAACAACATAATAAAATTAAGTTATACCAACTTAGTTCATTAAAAATAAACTTTAATTTTCTAAACATAAATATTCATTAGACCTGAACGTTCGGGTACCCATTCGGATACGGATCGGTTTTTTCGGGTATCAGGTTTTTCGGGTTTTGAAATTAAACTCCATTCAGATATTATAAAATTTTGGGTCGGGTTCGAGTCGGGTCTTTCCGGGTGGGTTCGGTTCTCATGCATAAGAACATGAAAATAACCAAATAACCAAAGTATCTAAAACGGGTTTGGTTATTTGTACTCAAAGTAACCAAAGTATCCAATTCGGTTCAAATTTTTGTATCCAAATTACTCAAAAGTAACCAAAAATAACCAAAAATATCCAATATATACAGTTTTTTGGATAAACTTTTATCCAAACTATCATATTTTATCCAAAAATACTCAAAAGTATTGAAAATAACTACTATATTTAACTTATAATATTAATTTAAAATATTAAAATAATTATAAATATAATTATAACATAGATTTTTAGATATATATTCACATTTCAGATATCTTCGGGTACTCATTCGGTTCTCGGTTCGGGTCGGGTTCGGGACCGGTTCTTCGGATATAGCAATTTAGAACTCATTCGGATATTTACCCCGGGTCTGATCGGATTTGGAACCCTGATTTTCGGGTCGGTTTCAAGTTGGTTCTTCGGATCCGGATATTGTGCTCAGGCCTATACTCATTTAAAATGAAACACGATAAAGAAAAATAAAAGGCTTAAGTCTTTTATAAAAAAACAAATATATGAAAATATGACATTTACTAAATATTTGTCAATTTTAAAAAAAAATAAAGGAAAATAAATCTGCGCTGTAATTAAAAAAAATAAAGGAAAATAAACCCGCGCTTTGAAAGCGCGGGTCAAAATCTAGTTTTAGTTATAGTAACAGTTTTTATATGTTGGAGGGCCTATTTGAATTTTTTCCCCAGGTCCGACTTAGACATTTGATAGACCCTGGGGCAAATTTTTAAATAGGCTCTCCAACATATAAAAACATGCTACTTTTAAAACTGTTACTACAACTAAAATACTTTTAAAAACATGCTACTTATAAATTGTTGTTGCAGATCCATGTTCATCAGATTTTTATCGTTTTGGTAATCTGTAATAATATGGATCTGCAACATGAATCTTCTCTCCCTCGTTGCCTATATCCATGGTGGGTCTGCAGTAGAGTACATGCGCCATTAAGGGCCAGCTTAGAGGGAGGGACAATGGGTACACCGCCACGGCCCACGAGGTAAGAGGCCCATAAAACAAATTTTAGTTAACCATGTAATTATATAAAGTGTTTACAGATTTTTTTTTTTTGTCAAAATATAATTTTATTATACTGATAACGTAGTATCCGAATACAAAGTTGAAGTACAAGGTCCTCTTCGAGCCAGCAGATGAGCCGCTTGATCGCCAGATCGCTTCAAAATTGAAATTTTGAAAGAGGTAGCATGTCATGCCAACGAGATAAATCAGCTAGCATATTATGTATTGATATAGCTTGTAATTGTCCATTCAACGAATTAACCAATATTTGTTAATCTCCTTCAAATATTATTCTTCGATATCCTCCTATCCAAACATTTTGCATAGCCACAAGTATGCTTTTGATTCCGCTTCCAGACTTGTCACTACAAATCCCAAATTTTCTGAGCCCCACATATATGGGAGTCCTTGACTATCAAGAACTATCCAACCTCCCCTGACCTGGCCAGTATGTAGATCATATGCCGCATAAAGTGTTGACAGATGTTTCCTGGTTACCAATTATACTATCAGTCACTTTATAAACCTAAATTGCCCTCAGTCTAGTCTAAATATATTACTAACTATTATTTATTCTAAACACAACATTTTTTATTATTTTCCCTCATCATATTTTTTACTTTCACAACATTCTTATTTTTTTCAGTTTCAATAACTCAGTTCCTAATAGTGTTTGAGAAACCAAAAATTGAAGTCAAACCCAGTTTCGACATCACAAACCCAGCTCAACCCCACCCGCCTCTACGTTGCTCCTAATTTTGGTGCCTCCGTTAATAAGACGATAAGACAACTTTTCAAGATCTCACCTTTTTTAACTGGTGATTTTGAATTTTATATTTTTTGATTGGTGATTCTTTCTAAGATTTTTATCTTTCAAGATATTACAAAAGAAGGAGAAGAACTCATCGACAAGATCGTCTTCTCACTATTGTTTTTTTTTGAATGAAATGTTAAATTAGATTCAAAAGAAAAATAAACTTGGTTACAGCGTTGAGCTACTTTGTTTCTAACTGTGTTTAAAAGAGGGAGAAATAACTAAGTTTGGACTATTACAACCCAATCTTGGAAAGCCTTGTCAAGTCTCTTATCCAGAGGTCTAAGAGACATGATTCTGTTCTTGATGAGTCTATCCAGTATCCGAAAGAGAGCCTCAAAGGATCGTGGGTGCTGTCCATGCCTTCGTGAGTTACGTTCCCGCCAAATCATGTAGACTGTTGCCTGGAAGGTGTATCGAGCAAGAAAGCTCCTGATTCGAGTACAGCTTGACCTTGACGTGAAACACAAGACATCATTCCACGTTGCAGAGTAATCCACCCCCATTATGTTTGTCATCAGCTTGCTCCATACTGACGATGAATAATCACATTCAAAAAAGAGGTGATTGCGAGTTTCCATCAAACCCTGTGAACATAGTACACAGTTCCCATCAGACCCTGTGTTCCAAGCTGCCATTCGATCCCCAGTAGTGAGCCGGTTACGGGTAGCTAGCCAGGTACAGAACCGATGTTTCGGCGTAGCATGATTGAACCAAATTCCCTTGTGCCAAGCAACAGCCGCCCTTGTCTGTCTAATGTTTTCCCAAGTATCACGAGTGGAAAACTGAGCTTTATACACATCTTGTTTCCCCTTCCAAAGAACGACATCCTCCGCGTCAGATTGAGGAATCGAACGGAGTTGTTGTTCAATGTTTATAAGCCCTTCAGAGCGATGGTTTCTTCTTCTTCTCTTCATCAACGCCGTATGCACCGTATCATGCTGCCTGATACCCGTATCTATCTGACCACGAGGTCCACACATGTCCATCAAACATCCTAAAGAAGACCACTGATCATACCAGAAAGAAGTATTTACTCCATTGTGCACTTCAACTTTGCAGAATTGTCGCGCCAGTCCTCAAATCTTCAGAATTTTCCGCCACATCCATGAGCCCTTTTGATCATTATCTTTCACAGACCAAATGGATTCATTCTTGAGGATGGTGGAGTTGATCCATCTTACCCAAAGTAATGACTTGTTAGATATTAATCTCCAGAACAGCTTTAGGACGGTGACATTGTTCATTTCAGTTAATGAGCGTAAGCCCAGTCCACCTTCTTCTCTTGGGCAACATACTTCTTCCCAAGACAACTTTGCTTTATGTGGGTTAAGGTCGCTTCCTGACTATAAGAACGCTGAGCAGAGCTTATCAATTTCTCGAACACACGCCTTCGGTAGTCGGAACGCTGATAACCAGAAACTGGAGATGCTCCAAAGTACTGAGCTAAGAAGCTCTAGTCTGCCAGCATAAGATAGAAAGCGGTTTTTCCAGGATCCTATACGTTGTCTGATCGTCTCAAGGAGGGGTTTGTAGTCGTTACTACTCATACTTTTGGTAGTTAGAGGTAAACCCAAATAGCGGACCGGGAGTTGATCTGCTTTGAATTTGAATTTTGTCTCCATCTCCAGTTTGATTTCCTCTGTTACACCTCCTAAGTACATAGTCGATTTTTCCATACTGATTCTCAGACCTGAGTATTTAGCAAATTTATCAAAGACATCGACTATGCCTTCCATGGAACGCATCTTCCCATCTGTAACCACCATGAGATCATCTGCGAATGTCAGGTGGGTCAGTCCAAGGTTCTTGCAGCGAGGATGATAGCCAAATCTTTGTGTGCTTGTGGCCTTGTCCAGGAGTTTTGAGAGGACATCCATGACAATAACAAACAGATACGGGGAGAGTGGACAACCTTGCCTTAGTCCTCTCTTACTTTGAAAATAACCAGCCAACTCTCCATTAATCTGAACCGAGAAAGATGGAGTAGATATACATAATGAGATCCAGTGTATGAACTGCGGCGGGAAGTTCATTGCACTGAGGGTATTAAGGAGAAAAGGCCATTGCACAGAATCGAATGCCTTCGAAATATCAATCTTGATTGCACACCGAGATGATATGTTCTCCTTATGGTAATCTTTGACGATTTCAGTAGCAAGTAAGAGATTTTCTATCAAGAGTCTCTCGCTTACAAAAGCTGACTGGTTTGCTGAGATAAACTGCGGAAGGAGCTGTTTAAGTCTGTTAGCAATAAGCTTGGAGATGACTTTGTAAATAACGTTGCAGCATGATATCGGCCTGTAATCTTTCATTTCCATAGCATCTGTTCTTTTCGGAATCAGTGCTAGAATAGTTGAGTTGATTCCCTTTGGAAGGAAACCTTTCTCAAAAAACGCCTGAACTGCTATAACAAACTCAGGGCCAATAATATCCCATGTTGCTTTGCAAAACTCTGCATTGAATCCATCTGGGCCTGGTGACTTATTATTTGGCATAGCAAACAACACTTCTTTGATTTCCTCATGCGTTACTCGCTGAAGCAGAGACTGAGCATCCTGGTCTGAGCATCGTAAAGAGAGGAGGTCCTGCAATTGCGTGACATCCATTCCTGTGTAATCTTCAGGTTGGTATTGGAGAAATTCCCGAAAGAAACCCTCAGCTTCCTCCATTATACCAGTTTCATCAGTTACCACCCTTCCATCTCTGCAGCGAATCTCTCTGATACCATTTACTGCCTCACGGGTAGCAATGGCTCTATGATAAGTTTTATTATTTTGATCCCCAATCCTCAACCAGTGTAACTTTGACCTCTGCTTGAGGAAGCTTTCTTCCAATCCCGCAACTTTTTCCCATCTTGTGAGTGCTTCACTTTCCAATTCTTGGTTCTGAGGCGATGGTGATTTAAGGTTCCTCTCCTGTTTTTCACAGAGGTCATCGTGAGCCTCTTTGGATTTCCGTATTAAATTTCCCATTTGTTCCTTCGCCAGGTTTCTGATCACTGGTTTTAATCCCTTGAGCTTCTTTGAGAAGCGGAATAATGAGGATGTTGAGAGAAAAATTTGCTCTGTTTCCGACCAGGACTCTTTCACTTTAGGTAGGAATTCTTCAAGGGAAGTGACTGCATTCACAAATTTGAATGGCTTACATTTTCTGCGGTTTTCCGGCGTTGTGATATGGATACGACATCTCAAGTGATCAGAGCAGCCACCAGCTTCGAAAACAGAGTAGGCCCGAGCATACCTCTGGTTCCAAACATCGTTGACGAGCACACGATCCAGTTTCTTTGATATAAGATCATTCCCTCTTTTATTACTCCACGTAAAGAGAGGGCCTTGGTAAGCCATGTCTATTAAGGAACAGTGGTTAACCATGTCCTGAAATCTCTTCATTCCCAGAGATACTGATGGGGAGCTATCAAAGTTAGAGTGCTCATCCATATCCAAAGTTTTGTTGAAATCTCCTAGTATCATCCAAGGCTTAGTTCCAATTATCGGGGAGTTGTGATGGTCCTGCAAGTCCATCCATAATTCCTTTCTTTCTTCCGCTGAATATGGTGATGCATAGACAAAAGAGCAAAAGATCTCTTCCTGCATCGTCTCTAGTTTAATCGAACAAGTGATCAGTTGACTACTCTTAAAGAAAGGAGTAAGTCGCACATTGTTCTTCCATACTATCCAGATCCTGCCCAAACGATGGTGCTCATAGTTTGTTAGGATCGACCAATCTCGAAACATAGTTCCCATTAGTATTGGAACTCTTCCCTCTTTTACTTTTGTTTCAATCAAACAACCAAAATCAAACTGCCTCTCCTCAACCCACTTCTTTATTACGGAATGTTTTAAAGATTTATTTAAGCCGCGGACATTCCAAAAGAAGCACGACATAATCAGTGTTTTTTGGAGGAACGTTTTCTGCTTGGGCCTGAAGGTTTGGGATTCCTTGTAGACACAGCAGGTTGAGAGCTAGCACGTTGTGTTGCCCTCGCTGATCGGGATGGTTTTTTAACCTTTCCCTCCTGATTTTTAAGCTCCGATTTCTCATCATCTCCCTGCAGTATTTCACCCTCCTCTGCAGTTTCAGTGATGCTAACCGTAGTCGGAACTTCGTCCTTCTCATCTGCAACCGAGAACAAATTTTGTTCATCGTCGTCGCCTACGAGCAATTGGAAACGTGATGGCGATATTACCGTCTCCGTCTCCTGTTTCCTCTCAGTAGTTCTACCAACTTTCCCCGGTGATACAGTCAACCAAGTTTCAGTCTCCAAACAAGTTTGTGCCTCAACAGTTGCTGTATTTTCTGCACTTCCAGCGACTTCCTCAGAACTGTCATCAGAGACTCTCCCTGCTTCAGTTTCTGTTTCTTTCTCTGCATCTACCACTTCGATGATTTCAGTGGTTTTCTCAGAGATTTCCACGTCATCATCTTCCTTAGTTGAAGACCCCACATCCACCACTTTGTTTTGGTCCTGAGAAGCCACTACATTCTCTTGTGTCCTTTTATCCTCTGTTTCGTTTGATCCTTTTTTAGTGCAGTCCTTATCCTTGTGTCCCCATTTCGCACACAACGAGCACTTAGTGGGTGTCCATGGATAGGAAAACTCTATATTTGCAATGGTCCCAGACTTGGAGCGGAATCTATAAGTCTTGGGAAGTGGCTTTGTCATGTTCGCATTAACAAAGACCTTTGCCTCCTCAAAATTTGAACATAACTCTGTTTCTGGGTGCAACCGAACTGGCTTCCCGACAGAGCTGGCAATGAATCCAAGACCCTCCCAAGAGTACATCCAGTGGGGAACATTCTTCAGAGTTACCCACATAGGCACAATCTTAACCTCATTCTCGTCATTCACACTCTCTGTCAACGGAGCCCACTTTGAGAGAATCATTGGAATGCCCGCTATATTCCACATACCTCGCCGCAGAAGGCGAGCTCTAGTTTGAGAATCGCATATTCTGAACTTCACTGTTCATTCGTTCACGGCAAACACATCGATCTTAATTTTTTTATTTCCCAAAGGCCATATCTTATTGACAATGATATGGATTTTTGCCACGTGAGGGGCGGGATCAAGAAATTTCCCTTCAAGGAAATCCTCCCACAAAGGGACTGCGTTGATTAGAAGTTCATCTGGTATCTCCACCATCTGAGTTCCATCTACTTCTTCAACCTTAACTTCGTGACTCACCAGCACATGCTTCTGTTGAACCGCTTTTGCATAAGACTTGTTACTAAACTGCTTTGCCTGACTAGTGTTATCTCCCATGACCCTCAGGGGAGAATCCTCCGGTGCCGGAGCCGCCATTAAGCCAACCCCGTAGCCGTCACGCCTTGAGATCTTCAAAACCCTAAATCGCTTTCAGAATCACCCTCAGAGCTATTTTAGGAAACTCTCCTCCGTCTTCTCACTATTGAACACCAGCTCCGCTCTTTGAATCAATCTGATGCAGAGGATGTGGTACTTTGGAGAGGGAAACAAGATGTTTGTAAACCTCAATTCAGTACTCGGGATACGTTGAACCACATATGGACCACATGTGAAAAGGTGTCTTGGCACAAAGGAATTTGGTTTGCTCATGTCACTCCAAAAGTTATTTTCTGTAATTAGCTAGCTATACGTAACCGTCTTACCACAGGAGACCGGCTGATTGCTTGGAACACAAGCATTGATGGAAACGGTGTGCTCTGCAATCAACATTTGGAAACTCGAAATCACCTTTTCTTTGATTGTAGTTACACTTCACTCTTATGGCATAAGTTGATGAGTGGGATCATGGGGAACAGCTATACGGAGGAGTGGAATGCCGTTCTGGCTTTTATGTCTCAGCTAAAGCTCTCGCGAGTTGAGAGCTTCCTAGCTCGTTATTTTTTTCAGTCGGCAGTGTAAATGATTTGGTAAGAGAGAAATTCAAGAAAACATGGGGAGAACCCTAGGCCTCTGGAGAATCTCTTCAGAACAATCGAGAAGATGATCAAGAACAGAGTTATGTCTCTAAAGACTCAAGACAAGAGACTGGAAAGAGCCTTTCAAGTCTGGATAGTTTTTGTAGGAACTTAAGCTGGTTTTTTTTATTCCTCTGTTTGAAAAAGTAAAAACCAAAGTAGCAATTGCTGTAACAATGTGTATTACTTTTGAATCAAAAATTTAACATTTCATTCAAAGAAAAAAGATATTACATTATTTACCATCCTCTAGGGATTTTTTGTTTTAATTTTAATTGGTTATTAGAAAGATGAGATTTTTATTAGTATACAAAATGATTGATTTTTCGATTCCATTTCATTAAGCAAACTCAAACATTCAGACAATAATAGAAGAGAGAGTTGATGAAAACACCACAAACATAAAACATTACAACATGAAATAGTTAGAACTCTTAGATAGAGAGACAGTGAATTCAGAGTAAAAGTCGAATGCGTCGAAACAGTTTCACGGCACCACCGCAAACTTAAGATTTGGTCACCTAAATTGTGACTTTTGCATTCAATCCGCACCTCTGAATATTGTCGAACGAAATCCGTTTCATCTTCAGGCCCCATGGATAATATAGCAAAATGGTTATAGATATGGATAGAAACTTCCATTTAACTTTTGGAAGGGAAATACTCCTTAAAAAAAGAGGTAATAGATAAAAAAAGGTTCACTTCTCCAAAGAAAAGGATGCTAGAGGTAATCAAGATGATGATCCTGTGAACCCACGACGGTAATCTTTAGGATAATCAAGATGCTGATCTCGTGAATCTGGAAATCAAGTTATATGTGGAAACCCTCTAACACAAGAGGTCAAGACGTCGAAAGTTGTAGTTTTATGTTGTGCTTCCAATGAGGTTGGAGACGGGTCAGGAGGTTCTTTAAGCTGAAAAGCACCATAATGGAGAGGTTTAGACACACCGATATTAGTTGTAGTGGGAATGGGCCACAAAGGAGGAGACAATGAGAAAATGAGGTATATAGATTCACAGACCGGGAGCCTCCAGATAAGAAAAAACGGCTGTAGAAACCTTCGACCAAGATGGATCCACCGGAGCAATGCTGGATGAAAATGTGAGCTTGAAACGGGAAGATCCGTGAGAGGAAGATGCATGCAGAGCTGGAGAAGCCCGACGTCGGCAAGCCGTGCCTCTACCGACGTCAGAAAGCAATATGAGTGACTGCACCTCAATATTCGGGCCTGGTAGAGAGTATATGCAAGATGATTGATTAGATCTTGATCTTGATATGTAATCGATGAATATTTTGTACATGGTCGATGGGTTTACTCGAAGGACTGTGGGAACCGAAATTCGCACCGTCAATATTTCGTATATTTTAGGAAAGTAGGAAAACCCTAATTTCCCAGAGGTCCCGGATTTCTGAGAAACCACACGTCAAGCAATCAGAACACGACAATAACGGAAAAATAAAATAAAAATCGTAAAAAAGAGCAAGAATGATTTTATTCTGAATATGCGTATGAGCTTGACAACAACAAGGTAACGTGCTTCGGCTACGAGAGCTGTCGGCGAGATCCTAGTTCTAATACCCGAAGATGGCTAAACCTAATTGAATCGTAGCTCGAAAAAGAAAAACGGAAAGTTGCCTAAATTGCTCTAAGTGCTAAGTTGCTCTGTAAAAGTGATGCCTCTATGCCTCTCACCTTGAACTCTTTATATACTCCTTCCAAAGTCGGTTTACGCTTCCCCCTTTGGCCCTTAAGCCGTCATAGTCGAAAAAATGAGAATATTCCATTTTTTCCGATCTTCATGATTATCTGGGGAAAGTTTCCATTTTTTCCGCGGAAACTGATGCTTATCCTCCAAGCATAAACCGTCATAAGGTTTATGGGTTTTTAAGAAATCGTAAGTGGGCCTCGAATCAAGTTTAGGATCCCTTTGGGCCGTATTTTTGATTAGAGATGTTTTTACGATTTCTCCGATAAGGTTAAGTTTCCGCGGTTTTATCGTAAACCAAACGGACGATTCCATTTGATCGAGAGATCAAGAAATGGATAGTCGTGAGTTGCGGAGAACGGCTATACGGATAGTCGAGAATGCATAGCTTTACGTCGTATCGTCGTTTCGGAAGACTTCAGACGTTTCGGAGAATGATCGAGGTACCAACGCCCGATCGCTATAGCGACCGAACTTTATCCGCAGCTCGGTCGCTATAGCGACCGAGATCTATCCGCAGCTCGGTCGCTATAGCGACCGAGCGTGGTTTCGTGATCCGTTCGCTATACCAACCGAGCTCTCGTTCGTGACCCGATTGCCATCGCGATCGGGTTTATGCCGTGGTCTGAGGTCCATTATCCAAGTGTTTGAACCTATCGCAAAGCTACGATTCTCTTAGGATGCTTGTTTGCGGAGGTTTGGTCCTTTGATAACAAAGTTCCGTTTGACTTTAAGAAATCGTTACTTTCTTAAATCGTTGATTTCTCAAGTCGTTGATTAAGAAATCGTTGATTTCTTAAGTCGTTGATTAAGAAATCATCGTTTTTTAAGAAATCATTGATTTCTTAAATCGTTGATTTCTTAAATCGTTGATTAGGAAATCGTTGTTTTAAAGAATCGTTGTCTTAAAACAAGATTTTAAGGAATCTGCCTTGGAACTTCAAAGAGGCCGTTCACTCAAACCGTGAGGACCCAGAAAAAGATCAAGATATCAAATCGAAGCCCTCGCCGAGACGGGTCTGGTGAGCTCGAACGAGCTTGTTTCCGAGCTCGGTCGCTATAGCGACCGAGCTTCGTATGACCCCTTGGTTGTTCCGCGATTGCCAAGCCGCATCCTCGTGGTTTAACGATCTTTTTGTTATCTCTGATGATCGTGTTTTAACGAGAACTTTGTTTAGTCGCGGAACCTTTTGCAAGGAGACGATTTTTAAGGAATCGTAGATTTAAAAAATCGCTGATTTTAAGAAATCGTTGATTTAAGAAATCGTTGATTTTCTTAAATCGTTGATTTAAGAAATCGTTGTTTTTAAAACAAGATTTTTCCGCAAGTTTTTCGTATAAGTTTTTCGTATAAGTTTTCCTTGAAAACGTAGAAATTCTTAAGACGTATATTTTGATCGAATGTTTTGATACTAACTTCGTCGTCAACACGAACCATTGGAGCTTGTTTCGACGCTGCGGACAAATCTATTCAAGAATTTTATCGTAAAAATTAGTTTAAGCAATTTTTACGAGAATTATCTTTTTCGAGGAATATTTTCGAAAGTTAATTTCGTTGTGACCGTTTTTTGACCCCAACAGTTAGCCCCCTAGCCCGTTAGAACCGTGGATCGTAGATGCGAGGTTCTAGCGGGCGATAAGACAAGTTAGTCAAGTTAGGCGGAATTAACGGTTGAAAATGTCCGTTGAAAGTTGTACGTTCATTCTAAGAAGAGTGGAATCTTTATAAGATTGGGGCTGCGCTTGATGAAAGCTGCCTACGTACCCTTCGTCAAAAAGGATCAAGCCATTCGTAGTTCGTCTTGGAGTTAAGATTCTTATGACCTGTTTTCCAGTGAGACTTTATCGTCTAGTTATTTCGAGCATGTTGCTGTCGATGGTATTTCGTATTGGACCTTTGTCGGCCGCAAGAGTAGCCTCGGAGGCTGTTTATTTTGGCCAAGTTTGGCCTGTAAAAAATATTTTGCTCAAATCTATAAAATCGTGGTTTTTATAAATCGAGAGAACTTCCGTTTATCGAAGTTAGAGGGACAGGGTGTGAGTTGTCGTCTCATTCATGCCTCTCCGATGATCACCGTATCTATCGATTGTACAAAGCGAGATTTTTCGCGGTTTACTGATTTACGCGAAGGTTCGTGAAACAGATAGAATTAAGTGAAGAGACAAGTTTTGGGATCTCGTATCGGGTGTTGATATTATGTCTGTGAGATGTTAAGTACCAGCAAGGCTGGGTTAGGTTAAGACCTAGGTTTACTTTCGGACTGAGACTTTGCGATTACAAATCGGCTTTCGTTTTGCATGTTTGCGATTTTAACCTGACTCGTACCGTTTTAAAATCTGCGAAGTGTTATCGGTTTTCTTGTATAGCGCGCTATGGTATCCTGGTCGGATGTAAGAGAGCATACCCTTAGGTGGCTTGTCTGTTTAGGACGTTAGAGTTCGTTTGTTGTGATCAGCAACAACGATATGATGCCGTTTAGAAGGCGTATGAAATTTTGGTCGAAAAATGTTTATTCGAGCACAAAGCGACGTCTCACAGTGCTGCGACTTTATTTTTTTATGCCATATGAGGATTATGGGCTTCGGCTTATGATTTGATTTATACTTTCGTCAAGTGCAAATGGTAGAATCCGAGTAGTCACTTCGGATTTTGATTTTGTCGCTTGGTCCGTATGCTACTTTTTAGCGAGCGTTTTTAGGTGTAAGCAATGAGAGACATGTGTCCGGATGTGATAATCGTTTTGTGGATACTGGATCCGTTGTCGTAGCCGTTTAGTAGTTGGCGAATTGTTTTGAGGGTTTTGGACCGAAGGGTCGTGTAAATTTACCAGGGAGAAACGTCTAACTTCACTGTGTTTCGTGAAGTATTGGCCTTCCGGAACTTGTTTTTGAATTTTTAAGAATGATTCGTATAGCTCTAAGAGCTTTGTTACGAGTGTTTCTTTTCATGTTGCGCTTTATGGGGCGTATAGAACTTAACCGATTGATGATAAGTTTAAATCTTTCGTTAACCATATGGTTGTTAGGACTGAGTTTCTTTACGAAAAATTCATCGTATGATCTCTGATTCTGGGTTATACGACAAACTGCTTGCATAATAGTCACTTGGCGTTTTACGACAAATCGTGGATTGTTGTCTAGCCGTTAGCCGTTAAGCGGTTGGAGCAGTGGTCGCTCAGTAGTTTTGGATTGGCATGGAGGCTAGGTGCAGTCGTATAGCCAGGGAATTTGTTGGTAAAGGATCGTTGTAGAATATGTGCGGATTTGTATGTAGGGTCATTTCCTGCTTGGACGTAGCCGAGGGTAGTAAAAGCAGGAATCGACAACCTTATGGAGCAAAAATTATCTACGACTTTTATCCATTGGATCCGTTATTTTATTTTACGAAAGAAAACGGGTTAACCGTTCTTTCGATGGTTTTTCTTTCTTTAGGAAGCAGGACGAGTGTGCCTTAGAATGTGTGGCGATCGTTTCTCGGTTTTTTGAGAGACTAGATCGGTTTGTAAGTTCTGCCTCGAAAGTCAAGGAACAATGGAACAAGACTGGAAACTTTGCCTAAGACTTAGCTTGCTAGACTATCCACCTAGGTTCTAAGTTCCCTAAATTCTACGGCAGTTTTCAAGACGTTTCGTTCCTTTCCTACCAAAAAATTAAAACCTTGACGGAATTTTTAGTCGGACGTACCTTAGTCCCATTGATGATTCAAGATTGCCCCTTCTTCCTTCTTCCTTCTTCTTTTCCTCTTTTCTTCTGACTTTATCGAAAGTTTATTATGCGTTTAGGAATGGCCACTTTCGATTCAACGTCAAAGGACTTCGAAAAGTGAGTCACCGAATTTCATATGAATTGGTTTTCGAGAATATCGGAATGAGGAAGGGATATCAATGTCCAAGTTCGTCCTCGTTTCTTCGTATCTCTGGGGTATCATTGACCTGGTCAGGTGCGCTTTGTATATTGTTGAAAAGTCTATCAACGTTATGAATAGATGCTTTTCGACTCAACGTGGCAGAATCTGGTAAAATCACTTTGTGTTTTATGCATCGAATGAATTTTACGAAATCGTTGAACCAAAGGAAGGAGACGTAGACAAAGAGGGGCGTTTTGGAAAGACGGGTCAATGGACAAGGCGTCACTCGAGTGAGGCTCTCAGTTCGTCAGGTTGCGAGTTAACTGGTTATGTTCCAGATACAATATTGTTTGGCTTTATGAATGATGTTTCGTAAAATATGGCCAAACTTGATCTTACGAAAGCTGTTTCCTAAAGAGCTGTCGAGCTTTTATTTTTCCACAGTTATTTCACAACTGCTGCCGAGTTAATTTTACGGAAGTCGTTTCGTAAAATTGTTGTCGAGTTTAATTGTACAAAATATTTCTCATGAAATATTTGTCGAGTTTTGTCTTACGAAAGGTGTTTCGTAAAAGTTATCGAATTTTAATACCGGATCCCTAGCTGCGGTGAGGTGTAATTTTGGTGACTAATCTTAATCATAAACTTTCTCGTTTCCGTGGGATTGATCCGAAGGAGTTTTGAGTAGTTTTCCGAAAGTAAGATTAGTAGACAAAAGTCGAGAGTCCGCAACGAGCGAAATCTTAGGTGTCAGAAAACGTCTTAGCAATGAGGGATACGATCTCTCGTCTTGGCTTTGTTTAGTCTTCGTTAACCGTTTTAAGTTTCGAGTGATTTTATAGAAATCACTCCACAGAGTCAAGACAAACCACATTCGCAACGGGAGTTTCTCGAAAGAGTTGTTCGGAAGAAGTATGGTAATGGTATCGGTCTTCCGAATGAATCCCAATTCCACGTATAGTTAAGATGATTGGTGTTTTAGAGTAACCGTAATCGTTTTATACGATGAATTGCAATCCATTCGTTAGCCGGACCTTCCGAGTTTTTTCGTAACTTTCCCGATCTTTCTGATCGAAATGAAATGGGGGTTTTAGATTCACGGTTTTAAGAATTTGCACTACGTGGCTTCGAGCGAGGATGCAAAGTACGTGATTGGACTAGTGTCGGGATGGTTTCACGAGGAATCAGTCGAACTTGCTAAAAGACTCGCAGCCCGGCGCCCAGGACCGTGACGTCGGTCTGGCCGCCCGGCGCCAGCGAGTGACAGCAAGCCGAGACGAGTCCCACTTGTTTTTGTCGTAAAATCTCAACGGAAACTCCGATTGAGATGAAACGAAAAGTGTTTCGAAGAGGAATCAAAGGAGAACACAAAGGAGGACTCCTTTGAGGCCTGACCGGTCGCTATAGCGAGTGATGTTGTCAACTCGGTCGCTATAGCGAGTGAAAGGGAGCCAACACGAGTCCAATTTGTTTTCGTCGTAAAATCTCAACGGAAACTCCGATTGAGACGAAACGAAAAGCGATTCGAAGAGGAATCCTAGGAGAATACAAAGGAGGACTCCTTTGAGGCCTGGCCGGTCGCTATAGCGAGTGACGATGTCATCTCGGTCGCTATAGCGAGTGAAAGGGAGTCAAGACGAGTCTAACTTGTTTTCGTCGTAAAATCTTAACGTAAACTCCGATTGAGACGAAACAAAAAGCGTTTCGAAGAGGAATCAAAGGAGAACACAAAGGAGGACTCCTTTGAGGCCTGATCGGTCGCTATAGCGAGTGACGATGTCATCTCGGTCGCTATAGCGAGTGAAAGGAAGCCAAGACGAGTCCAACTTGTTTTCGTCGTAAAATCTCAACGGAAACTCCGATTGAGACGAAACGAAAAGCATTTCGAAGAAGATTCAAAGGAGAATGCAGAGGAGGACTCATCTTGGGGCTGGGTCACTATAACGAAAAGCGTTTCGAAGAGGATTCAAAGAGTTTATGCTGCTCTTCCGACCTCTTTTCGTAGGCGGAAAGCAGCTTCTTGAACTCGTCGAGCGACGCGGCGTTAGCAGGTGCGTTGGCCGCGGAAACATCCGCTGCTGGAGTGTTCAAGACGTCATTTGGTGCTCCGTTTAGAGGAGTTTGCAAGTTCGCTAAATCGTCGTTAGTCATATCTGGTTGAGCGTGAGCTGGTCGTGAGTAAGATTGATCCGTACTCCCCTCCTTCTAGCGCCAAACTGTGGGAACCGAAATTCGCATCGTCAATATTTCGTATATTTTAAGAAAGTAGGAAAACCCTAATTTCCCAGAGGTCCCGGATTTCTGAGAAACCACACGTCAAGCAATCAGAACACGACAATAACGGAAAAATAAAATAAAAATCGTAAAAAAGAGCAAGAAGGATTTTATTCCGAATCTGCGTATGAGCTTGACAACAACAAGGTAACGTGCTTCGGCTACGAGAGCTGTCGGCGAGATCCTAGTTCTAATACCCGAAGGTGGCTAAACCTAATTGAGTAGCAGGTCGAAAAAGAAAAACGGAAAGTTGCATAAATTGCTCTAAGTGCTAAGTTGCTCTGGAAAAGTGATGCATCTATGTCTCTCGCCTTGAACTCCTTATATACTTCTTCCAGGGTCGGTTTACGCTTCCCCCTTTTGCCTTTAAGCCGTCATAGTCGAAAAATGGGAATATTCCATTTTTCCGATCTTCATGATTATCTGCGGAAAGTTTCCATTTTTTTCCGCGGAAACTGATGCTTATCCTCCAAGCATAAACCGTCATAAGGTTTATGGGTTTTTAAGAAATCGTAAGTGGGCCTCGAATCATGTTTATGACCCCTTTGGGCCATATATTTGATTTGAGACGTTTTTACGATTTCTCCGATAAGGTTAAGTTTCCGCGGTTTTATCGTAAACCAAACGGACGATTCCATTTGATCGAGAGATCAAGAAACGGATAGTCGTGAGTTGCGGAGAACGGCTATACGGATAGTCGAGAATGCATAGCTTTATGTTGTATCGTCGTTTCGGAATACTTTAGACGTTTCGGAGAATGATCGATGTACGAACGCTCGATCGCTATAGCGACCAAACTTTATCCGCAGCTCGGTCGCTATAGCGACCGAGATCTTTCCGCAGCTCGGTCGCTATAGCGACCGAGATCTATCCGCAGCTCGGTCGCTTTAGCGACCGAGCCGCATCCGAGGCTCGGTTGCTATAGCGACCGAGCGTGGTTTCGTGATCCGTTTGCTATAGCAACCGAGCTCTCGGGTTTATGCTGTGGTCTGAGGTCCGTTATCCAAGTGTTTGAACCTATCGCAAAGCTACGATTCTCTTAGGATGCTTGTTTGCGGAGGTTTGGTCCTTTGATAACAAAGTTACGTTTGACTTTAAGAAATCGTTACTTTCTTAAATCGCTGATTTCTCAAGTCGTTGATTAAGAAATCGTTGATTTCTTAAGTCGTTGATTAAGAAATCGTCGTTTTTTAAGAAATCGTTGATTTCTTAAATCGTTGATTAGGAAGAATCATTGTCTTAAAACAAGATTTTAAGGAATCTGCCTTGAACTTCAAAGAGGCCGTTCTCTCAAACCGTGAGGACCCAGAAAACGATCAAGATATCAAATCGAAGCCCTCGCCGAGACGGGTCTGGTGAGCTCGGTCGCTTCGTATCGACCGAGCTTGTTTCCAGCGACCGAGCTTCGTATGACCCCTTGGTTGTTCCGCGATTGCAATGCCGCATCCTCGTGGTTTAACGATCTTTTTGTTATCTCCGATGATCGTGTTTTAACGAGAATTTTGTTTAGTCGCGGAACCTTTTTCAAGGAGACGATTTTTAAGGAATCTTAAATTTAAGAAATCGTTGATTTTAAGAAATCGTTGATTTAAGAAATCGTTGATTTTCTCAAATCGTTGATTTAAGAAATCGTTGTTTTTAAAACAAGATTTTCCCGCAAGTTTTTCGTATAAGTTTTTCGTATAAGTTTTCCTTGAAAACGTAGAAATTCTTAAGACGTTTATTTTTATCGAATGTTTTGATACTAACTTCGTCGTCAACACGAACCATTGGAGCTTGTTTTGATGCTGCGGACAAATCTATTCAAGAATTTTATCGTAAAAATTAGTTCAAGCAATTTTTACGAGAATTATCTTTTTCGAAGAATATTTTCGAAAGTTAATTTCGTTGTGACCGTTTTTGACCCCAACAAGGACCCTTGATTGTAGCACGAATTCACTTCCCAGGATGGTCTAATTAAGGTCTGACATCAACTTGTCCACGCGATCATATCTGTACGGATCTGTCAAGACGAACTTTGTTTACATGAATCTGTTCACAAGAATTGTCCATGAACATATTAAAATTTTCTCAACCACTGTCCTTATCAAACTGATAGAAAACATATCAAAAATCTCCCGGTCGTTGTCCATATCAACAACATCCACAACGACTATTATGTACAATTCAATGTTTGAGGAAAGTAATATACTTTCTCTCCAATTTCTGGAGTATCAAACAGTGGTCCAGCACACAACTTCCATAATTGATCGTTCAAGTATCCATTGGTTTCATCAATAGCTAGAAACAAAGAAACAATTATTGGGGATATATGTTTTTCATCAATCGAAAACAAAACTCGTATCCAAGAATTTCTCACATATACCTAAAACTTCAGGTTGCGCATGCATGATTTTATCACCAGCCATCGATAATTCACAATTTATTTTTTTTCTTTGAAAACAGAACAAACAAATAATTAATTATTTTATACGTACTATCATATAAATAATCACATATATTATATTTTAAAATTTTAGTGTGAAATATAAATACCATAATTTAAGTTGGTATGAAATTTGACTATGTATTGTATTTTTCTTATATATATTGAAAATATTTTTAATAATGGTTATTGGGAAATATTTTAGTATTTTTTTTTAAATATGTACATTTTGAATCAGTTTTTATATAAATCAACTTTAAATTATTATTTTTATTTGAATATATATAAAAAATTTAAATTTTGATTATGATTATTTTAGACAAATGATATTTTTAGATAATTAGATTAGCTCATTTTCGAATATTTTAAAGTTAACCCAAATAGATTGTTTCTCATAATATAGTAGATTTTCAAATGTTTTTAATAATATTAATTCATTTTTTTCTTAAAAATTTTATTATCTATATTTACAAACAACATAATATATTTTTAAGATTTCTATTCATGTTTTCAAACAAATCTATTTTTTTTAAAATTGTTGTCCATGTTTTCAAACAAATATATTTTTAAAATTAGTTTGTACTTTAGTTTTAATAATATAGATAAAAAATTAATTAAAAAATGGACTCCGAAAAAGATTGGGCCTAAATTTTGTGTTAAAGTTAAGACCAAAATCCCGTTAGTTTAATGTTCTGGTCTATTTAGTAATATATTGACACAAAGCAATGCAGGTGGGGACTATGTAAGGCCATCTCCATCAAGGGTTTTAAAGCCCAAGTTCTTAACTTTTTACAAAAAAAAAATATTAAAATAATTATGGGACTCACACAAAAATATAAATCAGTCTCGCCGAATCCCTTCCTAGGGAACCTGTCTCTTAACTGTTTCGCGGGCCCCCACGCCACGTGGCGGCCCGCGATTGGTTCAACTTTTTTTTTTTTAAACATCAAAAAGAATTAAAAAATTACTTTTTTGGTCTTGGAATTCGCGTCCTATGTGTTTGCTAATGGAGATGCTCTAATGTTCTGTCCGGTTTTGTTTCGAGATTAAAAAAAAAGTAAGGTAGGTCAAATTTAAGCTGCTGGTTTATTAATCATACGAAACGACACTGTATTATTTCAATGGCATTTTTTGTAAACATTAAGAAAAAATGGTTAAGTACAAAATGTACTTCAGCCTTAATAGTTTAGATTATTCGATTAATTTTTATTTTGTAATAGTTCGGTAGAAATTAGTATATTTGGTTAGAATAAATTGAAAACATATAAAACTAACCGATCATCGAACTAATAACCGAGTTAATTTTATAAACTTGCTAATCAGTTCACAACCGACACTACAAGAAAACAGTACTTTGGCGAGGAAAATTAACGAGGAAATATAATCCTCGTAACTTTACGACGAGGAAATTACAAAGAAAGAAGTAAACCTCGTTATTTCCTCGTAAAATAACGAAGACAATATTTCGTCGTAAAACCAACGTAACTTTAGGTGGTCTTAACGAGGAAAGAGGAAATACACTTTCCTCGTAAAGACCACGTAAAGATTGCATTATCTTTACGAGGAAAAGAGGAAATACACTTTCCTCGTTAAATCAACGTAAGATTACGTCACCTTTACGAGGAAATGATATACGTGAACTTAACGACGAATTTTGAATCACGTTTTTTTTGGCTACCTACCTGTTCCTCGCAAATTCATCGCAAAACTTCAACTACCAGATTCGAAAATTATCTATAAATATGGAAGTTTCAACATCATTTTAAACACACCAACAAGAAAAAAAAGAAAAACGTGAAAGGAAAAAAATGTCAGGCTCCGGGAATGTCTACGAGTTGCGGAGGTGGATGTATATGCATAGAGATGCTAACGAGAGAGTGACGAAAGAATACATTGCGGGACTGGAGACATTTATGCATCAAGCAGATTCCACACCGCTCGCCCTAGAAAGCGGTAAGATGTTCTGTCCATGTCGGAAATGCAACAATTCGAAATTGGCAAATCGTGAAAATGTTTGGAAGCATTTAATAAATAGAGGTTTCACGCCAAATTACTATATCTGGTTTCAACATGGAGAAGGTTATAATAATTATGATCAGAATGAAGATAGTAGTAGTAATAGCAATTTTCAGGAAGAACCGGTTGCTCATCATTTGCATAATGAACATAGTTACCATCAGGAGGAGCAGATGGTAGATTTTGATAGGGTTCATGATATGGTAACTGATGCATTCGTAGCTCATGATGAAGATGAAGAACCTAACATAGATGCAAAAAAGTTTTATGAAATGTTAAATGCGGCGAATCAACCACTTTACAGTGGTTGTAGAGAAGGTCTCTCTAAATTGTCGTTGGCTGCTAGAATGATGAATATTAAAACTGATCACAATCTACCTGAAAGTTGCATGAATGAATGGGCAGACTTGTTTAAAGAGTATTTGCCGGAAGACAATGTGTCTGCTGATTCTTATTATGAGATTCAGAAACTGGTTTATAGTCTAAGGTTGCCTTCGGAGATGATAGATGTTTGCATCGACAACTGCATGATCTACTGGGGAAATGATGAGAAGTTAGAAGAATGTCGATTCTGCAAGAAGCCACGATTCAAGCCGCAAGGACGGGGACGTAATAGGGTACCGTACCAAAGGATGTGGTACCTACCAATTACAGACAGATTGAAAAGATTGTACCAATCAGAGCAGACTGCTGGAAAGATGAGATGGCATGCCGAGCATACTCAGACGGATGGTGAGATGACACATCCATCAGATGCAAGAGCCTGGAAACATTTTAACAAAGTATATCCGGAATTCGCTAGCAATATTCGGAATGTGTATTTAGGATTATGCACAGATGGATTTAATCCATTCGGAATGTCAGAGAGACAATATTCATTGTGGCCAGTCTTTCTTACACCATACAACCTGCCACCGGAGATGTGCATGCAATGGGAGTTGCTATTCTTGACCATATTAATACCTGGTCCGAAACATCCTAAAAGGTCGCTGGATGTTTTCCTGCAACCACTGATAAAAGAGTTGAAGGATTTGTGGTCAACAGGGGAGAGGACGTATGACTGCTCAACGAAGACAAATTTCACGATGCGAGCGATGCTTTTGTGGACCATAAGTGACTTTCCTGCCTATGGGATGTTGTCGGGATGGACTACACATGGGAGATTAGCTTGTCCATATTGTAATGGAGCGACAGATGCGTTTCAACTGAAGAATGAGAGGAAGACAATTTGGTTCGATTGTCATCGTAGATTTCTTCCCATTGGCCATCTGTACCGAAGAAACAAGACATTGTTTAGGCACAAAAGGGTTGTGAGAGACACTCCTCCTCCATATTTAACTGGAGAAGAAACTGAAAAGCAACTCGATTACTATGGAGCTTTGGAAACAGTTCCTCGTGGTGGTAATTGGCATGTTCCCCCTAATATGCTTGATTCTTACGGTGTTCATCACAACTGGCACAAGAAGAGTATATTTTGGGAGTTGCCATATTGGAAGGATCTTCTTCTGCGCCACAACCTCGATGTGATGCATATAGAGAAGAATTTCTTTGAGAACATCATGAATACAATATTGAATGTCCCGGGGAAGACAAAAGACAACATAAAATCGAGGTTAAACTTGCCGGATATTTGCTCAAGAAGCGAGTTACATATAAACAGCAATGGGCAAGTTCCTGTTCCGATATTCAGATTGTCTTCAGAAAAAAAGTCGGTGTTGTTCAACTGGGTAGCATCAGAAGTGAAATTCCCCGATGGGTATGTTTCAAATCTGTCTAGATGCGTTGAAAATGGTCAAAAGTTCTCCGGGATGAAGAGTCATGACTGTCATGTCTTTATGCAACGACTACTTCCCTTTGCTTTTGCGGAGCTACTTCCTACAAACGTACATGAAGCACTTGCAGGTACTATATTATATATTGCAGTTATTTTATATATAATGATTTAGTTTGAAATATATATGACTAATATGTGTATAATTGTTTTTGGAATATACAAGGCATTTGAGCATTTTTCAGGGATCTGAGCACCCGCACCCTTAAAGTAGAAGTCGTGGAACAGCTTCAAGAGAACATTCCCATCTTATTGTGCAACTTGGAGAAGATATTTCCTCCTGGGTTTTTTGACGTAATGTAGCATCTAGTTGTCCACCTCCCATATGAGGCATTGCTTCGTGGACCTGTACATTACGGATGGATGTATCAGTATGAGCGAACCATGAAATATTTGAAGGGTAAAGCAAAGAACCTTGCAAAGGTTGAAGGTTCTATAATTGCTGGAAGTTTGACGGAAGAAACTTCTCACTTCACATCGTACTACTTTGCGTCAAAAGTACGTACTCGGAAAAGAGCTCCAAGGAGATATGATGATGGTGGTGTCGCGCCAACATACGCAGTTGCTGGTGTTCCAGACATCTTTAGCCAGATTGGGCGACTGGGTGGGAAATCAAAAGAGGTTTGGTAGTCGAGTGAAGAAGACGCTTATAGTGCACACACCTATATTCTACTCAATTGTGAGGATCCATTGATTCGTTATTTTGAAAGGTAACATAAATGGACACGTATAAATTAACACATATATATAATTGCCAAATATTAACTAATATAAAATGTGATTTTACAGCCTATTTGTTTCACAAGTCGAAGAAACATTTCCTGGTATATCCACAACTGACGTAGACAAAAGGAAAGATCAACACTTTATAAAGTGGTTGAAGAGTCAGGTATTAACTCAAACTCTTTATTCATAAATGATTTGTATTTTAACGTTCACTTTGTTTTTGCAGGTTGATTTTGACGACGATGCAGATTATCCTAAGTGGTTACATGAAGTAATTCAATCTCCACATGTAAAGGTCACCACTTCACAGATGTATTTCACACGAGGCTATACTTTTCACACATATGAGTATGGTAGACAGCGGACGACCAGTAACTATGGAATATGTGTGAAAGGGGAAACCGATTTCTACGGTATCTTGACAGAGATTATCGAAGTGGAATTTCCAGGGATATTGAAGCTGAAATGCGTCCTCTTCAAATGTGAGTGGTTTGACCCCGTCGTCAACAGAGGTGTTCGGTTTAACAAATTCGGTGTAGTTGATGTCAATGGTGGACGAAGGTACAACAAATTCTTTATTTGGCATACATGAGCAGAATAAGCTTACTTCTATGTTTTCTTTATTTTCAGGTACAACAAATTCGAGCCTTTCATCTTAGCTTCACAAGCAGATCAAGTTAGCTACCTTCCATACCCTCGGATGAGAGAATCGGGAATAAATTGGTTATCCGTGATCAAAGTTACACCTCGAGGACGAATCATTAGTGGAGAAGAACCACCATTGCAAGAAGAACAGATAAATGAAGTCGAGGAACCTGAACAACAAATTGATGACATTCTTCTCATTGATCCGCATAATCATGAGTATGAAGATCTTACCGACGATGGCACAGACGAAGCTGTTGAAGACGAGTTTAATGAAAATGATGATGTTTCTAGTGATGACGAAAATGTATTCGATTGATGTATTTGTGTTTTAATATGATTGATTTTCAGACTTAATGCATGTGATTCAATTATAAAGAAAAAAAAATATTGAGGTTTGAGGTTTTGAATGAAAAATAAAAGATTGAGGTTTGGGATTGGAATATGAAGAGTAGAAGATAGGAAAGATGGTGTTTGTGGTTTGGGGTTTTTGATTTTAAGCGTTTAGAAAGCAAACCTCGTTAATTCCTCGTAGGTTACGACGAAATAACGAGGAAAATAGAAAAAAAGAAAAACACGGGCCTCGTTAATTCCACGTAAGACAGAATCGTCGTAAAGACCTCGTAAGCTTACGTGGAATTAACGAGGCTTCCTGTTTTTTTTTTAATTCCTCGTTATTTCCTCGTGGGTTTACGAGGTTTTAAAGAGATATGTTGTCTAAACCCCTAAACCCTAAACCCCAAACCCCATCTTTCTTATCTATTTTGTCTAAATCCCAAACTCCAAACCCCATTAATAATTTTATAATTTTCAAAAGATTATATTTTTAAATCTTCAAAAGATTATATTTTCAAATCTTCAAAAGATTATATTTTCAAATCTTCAAATGATTATATTTTCAAATCTTCAAAAGATTATATTTTCAAATCTTCAAATGATTATATTTTCAAATCTTCAAAAGATTATATTTTTAAATTTTCAAGGGATTATATTTTTGTTGCAAGATAAAAAATTTAAATAAATAATTTGATTTTGTATAAGTTTAAATCAGGAAGAAGAGATTGATATTAGAAGTTAAAGAATTGTGGTTATAAATTTTGAGGTTTGAAATGTTAAGAATATTGAGGTTAAAAGAAATATATGTTATGAATATATGAAGTAGAATTTAAGAAAGATGGGGTTTAAGGTTTGGGGTTTTTGATTTTAGATGTTTAGAAAGCAAACCTCGTTAATTCCTCGTAGGTTACGACGAAATAACGAGGAAAATAGAAAAAAAGAAAAACACGGGCCTCGTTAATTCCACGTAAGACAGAATCGTCGTAAAGACCTCGTAAGCTTACGTGGAATTACCGAGGCTTTCTGTTTTTTTTACTTCCTCGTTATTTCCTCGTGGATTTACGAGGTTTTAACGAGATATGTTGTCTAAACCCCTAAACCCTAAACCCCAAACCCCATCTTTCTTATCTATTTTGTTTAAATCCCAAACTCCAAACCCCATTAATAATTTTATAATTTTCAATCTTCAAAGGATTATATTTTCAAATCTTCAAAGGATTATATTTTCAAATCTTCAAAGGATTATATTTTTGTTGCAATTAAGATAAAAATTTTAAATAAATAATTTGATTTTGTATAAGTTTATATTAGAAAGAAGAGATTGATATTAGAAGTTAAAGAATTGTGGTTATAAATTTTGAGGTTTGAAATGTTAAGAATATTGAGGTTAAAAAGAAGATATGTTATGAATATATGAAGTAGAATATAAGAAAGATGGGGTTTAAGGTTTGGGGTTTCGATTTTAGAGGTTTAGAAAATAACCTCGTTAATAACTCGTAACTTACGAGGCTTTTACGAGGAACAGAAAGACGGGCCTCGCTATTTCATCGTTTGATTTGGGACGGGCCTCGCAATTTCCTCGTAAGGTTACGTGGATTTTACGAGGAACAGGAACACGGGCCTCTTATTCCTCGTAAACTTACGAGAAAATTGCGAGACCTTCGTAAGTTATATATACAACCGCACAAACCTCACACTCTCCATTCCTCCCAACTTCCTCTCCACTTCCTCCCCATTTCATCTCCAACTCCTCCCCCATTCCTCTCTCCTCCGAAAATGGTAATTTCCTCGCCCCCATAATTAGTTTAGACAATTTAGATAGGTGGTTAGTTTAGGTGGTTAGTTTAGGAAATTTAGATAGGTTTACGGATTTTATGTTCGTTAGATAGATTTTTTAATTATTGATGATCATAATCTCAAAAAAATATATTTTTGCAGGTTCGCCAGCGCATGCTTTCTGCTCACTACAGGGAGATATTCGGTGAGCCTGGTAGTCAGTTAGACCCGCCAGGTTCTTCTTCAGGTGCCGGCGGTTCAGGTTCTTCGGATCAGGAGTCTATTCCCGAGACTCAGCATTTCTTCCCTCCGATGCCTCCTCCGATGGCTCAGCCGATGCCTCCTCCGATGGCTCAGCCGATGGCTCCTCCGGTGCCTCCTCCAATGGCTCCTCCTGAGATCCCCGCCGCTGTTCATTCCGATCTCATAGTGCCACCTACTGTTCCCTTCTCGCAGTACACTGTCGAGGATATTCTCGGTATGCCAGGCAGAGCTGGTTTACCAATCATAGACCCCGATAGACCCGACGGGACTTTGTCGTAAGTGCATTTTTTAAATAATTATTTTAATTTATAACTTCATTAAATAATTTAAATTTTCATTTTTTTCCAGGTTTGGGGTTGACAATTGCTTTGCGACAGATGTAACCGAGACGATTAAAGGTTACTTCTCCATGGCGCATCCAAACTGGAAATTGACGCCGATCTACATCCGAAAGACCTGGTTCAAGATTTACGCTGTAAGTAATTCTATTAATTAATTATTATTATTTTTTTAATAACCAATTATTATTTTATTTTTTGCAGCAAAAGTATCATTGGTCCATCGGGGTCAGTGAGAGAGTGAGGAAGGCGTTTTACGAGAAGGCGCAAGTTCGCTTGTCGGACACGGTTTGCAACTGGAAGGGTGTTTGGATCGTCAAGGGGTACACCCGTGGCAAGCCCGCTGAGCTTACCACGGATGTTTGGGACGGCCTCATCCGTTACTGGAAGGATCCCAACTCCATTAGGATCGCAAACATTTGTGCTGCCGCCCGTAACACGGTAGACGAGCACGGTAACGGCCCGATGCAACACTCTACGGGCCAAAAACCCCATGCCGGTGTCCGTTTGCAAATGGTACGTAATTAAATATTTAATTTTTTAATTATTATTTTTAATATAATTAAATATATTTCTAACAATTTTCTTAAATGTTTTTAGGCCAAAGAGTTGGGACGTCTCCCGACTCTTCTGGAACTTTACGAGCGGACCCACAAGAACAAGGCGGGCCAGTTTTTAGATGGCAAGTCCGAGCAAATCTACAACAACGTAATTGCTCGGGTTGAGGAGCGCCAGACTCAGCTGACCCAGCAGTCCGCCGACGGATTACCGGTTACCTTATCCACAACTGAAGTGGATAAGATTTACGAGGAGGTAAAAATTTTTAACATTATATCTTTTTAATTATTAATTCATTAAATTTACCTTTTAAATTTAACTAACAAATATAATTTTTTTGTTTTTAAGGTTGTCCCTAAGAAAAAGGGACGTACGTTGGGGATCGGTTCCGTCAATGATGTCCCGAGAGCGACATCGTCTTATGCTCAGAGACAGACCGAAGAAGTCACTCAGTTGCGTTCCGAGCTGGGCGCGACCAAAAGCCGTGTGAGTGGACTCGAGGCCTTCATCGACGTTATAGCGTCCACAAATCCGGAATGGGAAGCTTTGTTGAGGAACATGAAACAACAAAATCCCATTCCAGGCGAGTCATCGGGCACACATAACGAGGAGGATGTTACGAGGAGGAGCAAGAAATTCTACGAGGCGATGAACGAGCCTTAGTTTTTTTAGTTTTTTTTTCGGTTTATGTATTATAAAATCCAAAACTTAATTATATATAAAATATTTTGTTGCTTCTGAATTTTATTTAAAATTTATTTATAAACCCAATATTTAAATACTTTTATTTTATTAAATTAATAATTATTATATTTATCAAATAATATTTTTATTAATTCGAAAATTGGCATTCTACGAGTTATTTACGATGAAAAGATTTCCGAGGAATTTACGAGGAAAGCCTTTCGAGGTTTTTACGAGGAAAATATTTCAAGGACTCTACGTGGAATTCACGAGGAATCTTTTCAAGGAAGTTACATCGAATTTACGAGGATTTATTTTCAAGGATCTTACGTGTAAGTAACGACGCGTGTTCCGCGTGGTTTCTACGAGGAAAGCCCGCGAGTGATTTACGAGGAAAAGCGGCGAGGAACTTACGACGAAATATTAACTTCGTCTTTACGAGGAAATAGTAGACTCGCTATTGTACGAGGAAATGGCGACGAAAGTTTTGTTACGACGGACGATAAACAACGAAACAATTTTCCTCGTTAATTACTCGTAAATATCCTTTTACGAGGAATTAACGAGGAAAATAGCCCTCGTTAAATATATGTTTTCTTGTAGTGCGATAACAAACCTAAAACGTAAACTAAAAATTTTGGGTTCCTTTCAGCAGGTTTAGTGGGCTGATTCATAGCCACATTCATTGTGCAACTGTTTCATAGATTTGAGTGTCTGGACAGCTGTGCTGTCGTATGCTGAGGTTACCCTAATTCTGAGATTGTATATATAATGATGTAATGAGGTCTCTTTGGCCATCAAGTTGAAAAGCAATAAAACAGTATAGTTTTCTTCTTCATTACGTTAACAGTTTCTAGCTATTCACAACTAAAAGCACTAGTCCATTGTCATACGTTGGTGTGTTCCTCTGTTTATTCCTCAAAACTGAATATATGAGGTTCCATTATCGATTACATCATCAAAATGTTTTACAGGTTGGGGCTGTTTGTTTCACCATTTGTCATTTCCATTCAGATGATTCATTTATATGATCTATCTAGATGATTCATTCAGAATTTTGTACATGTTTGTTTGTTCATCCAGATATCTCATCTAGATGGATCATCTAAATGAATCATATGTTTGTTTTTTTATTTTCATTTCCATTCAAATGAGTTTAGTAAACAAATTACCAAAATACCCTTTTGTTAGTTTAATCATATGGTTGATATTATTTTTAACTATATTACATTTAATTATTTATTTTTATATATTTACATTAGAATTATTTCAAAAATTAACAAGTTTTTTTTTTGCGGTTTGGGCGGGAAAACAAGATTTCTCGGTTTTAGCGGACAAACACATTTTTTGGTTTTAGTATGAAAATACAAATTTTTAATTTTGGCGGAAAACACGTTTTTGCGGTTTTGATGGAAAAACGAGATTTTCGGTTTTGGCGGAAAAACACGTTTTTTTGCGGTTTTGACGGAAAAATGAGTTTTTTTCATTTTTGGCGGAAAAACGCTTTTTTGCTGCTTTGGCGGAAAAACGAGATTTTTCGGTTTTGACGAGAAAACGAGTTTTTCGGTTTTGGTGGGAAAACGAGATTTTGTGGTTTTGGCGGAAAAACACGGTTTTGCGGCGGAAAAACGAGATTTTTTCCGGTTTTGGCGGAAAAACACATTTTTGCGGTTTTGGCAGGAAAATGAGATTTTTCGGTTTGGCGGAAAAACGCCTTTTTGCTGTTTTGACGGGAAACACGTTTTTGCGAGAAAACGAGATTTTCAATTTTGGCGGAAAAACGAAATTTTTTGGTTTTGGTTGAAAAAATGTTTTTGCGCTTTTGTCAATTTTTATGTGGGACAAAATGATATTATGTTTAGTTTTATAATTTGTAAATTACATTAGGGGCATAATAGACATTATACCATTTTGAATGAACATCTCCATTCAAATGATCCAAATTGGTTCATTTGAATGGACTTTAAAATTAAGTCTAGATTTCCAAAAGCCATCCGAATGATTCATCTGAATGAGTTGCATTTTTAGTGTCTAAACAAACAAAACTCTCATCTTCATCCAAGTGATTTATTCAGATGGAGAAACAAACATGCCCTTAGTATCTATCTATTTACTTCTATTTTCTGATTTAGTCTCAGTTACAATCATCATCTTCAGTTTTGTTTTTAATAATCGTTTTGTTTTCTTACTGAGATTCTAGCAATAGAGTGATCGTTAATTTTCCCTTTTATTCACAATTGTATAAGTTTGAAATCGTACTCTGTATATGATGGGATGATCTTGCTTGTAAAAAGTAATATAATTAGTATAAATGGAATAGATAGTGATAAAAAAAAGTAAGTAATTGATGTTTTGTTTGTTATGAAGCGAACAATAATCAAAGGGAGTAACTGTTACTCCCTCTGTCTCACTTTATGTGATGTTTTAGGTTATTTCACATAGATTAAGAAAACACATATTTTTGTGTAGTTTATCTTGGTAACATAAAAATACATTAAATAAAATTAGTTTAACCAATAATAAAAAAGTACAGTATTTTGTAATTGGTCATAAAATTCAAATCATATTAAATTATACCTAAATCAGTGAGAATGTCACTTAAAATGAGATAAAATAAAAATTCTAAAACATCACTTAAAGTGAAACGGAAGGAGTATAAAATAAGTAGGTCTAGTGGTCTTCTACGTAATATACCAAGTAAGAGTAGTGGCAAAAAATATTAATAATCCTGAATTAGTAAATATTGTTCGATTAATTTTTATTTTTGTAATAATTCGGAAGAAATTGGTATAATTTGGTTAGATTAAATTGAATATAAAACTAATCGATCATCAAACCAATAACCGAGTTAGTTTTAATTCTATAAACTTGCTAATCAGTTCACAACCGATAACAAACCTAAAACGTAAACTAAAATTTTGGGTTCCTTTCAGCAGGTTTAATGGGTTGGTTCATAACCGTAGGATTAGTAGCCACATTTACATTGTGCAACTGTTTCTAGTAAAAAAAAAAGGCTGCGGACAGAAATGGCAAAAACGAGAAGATTAAACTTAAGTCTGCAAGGCAAAATCAAGGAAGTGAAAATTAAGAATCAGTAGGATGAACAGATAAGTAACATTATTGCAAACTGCAACCATAAATTTGGAGAGTTTAGTATGAAAATTAAGATGGCATAAATGGAGGATGATAAATGTAACAAGACACACTATTCATCAAGAAATCCAGATTCAGAGGCAAAGGACTCTAACTCTTTAGCTTTTTCATCAGTGAAACCAAGAGTTGCCAGTATCTTGTGACCAGGAGATTCAACTTCATACCAGATTCCCAGCAATATATGGGCTGGCATTATTTCTCCAATACCACCTGTAACAATAGAGGCAATGAAACAACAATGTTACTTAACACTGTCTTATAACCAAAAAACATGTGTGTTGCCGGCAAGATTAGAGTAGCTAAGAGATTAACAGACATTCACTAAGGTTTTGAGTTAGAAGAAAACCTGCTTTGAGATTCTGACTGACAGCAGAGTCAAGAGCTCTTTGTGCGTCTTGGGTTAAAGGAGGATGTTCAGGGCTGAAGGAATACAAATCAGCTTTACCTAGTAACTTGACTGTTTCTTCACGGACTTTGTAAAGCGTTATCTTATGCGCCCTCAAGAACTTGGAAGTAAAACTAGTCCCTGCTCATCATCACATTCAACACCTAGTTTTTTTAACTCCAATACCACCAATCAAGATGACAACTTTGATATCAATCAAGAAAACAAGTAAGTAAAAGTACCTTCAACCAAGATACCCATGAGAAGTGATTCAGTACCAGTGTTGGGATACTTGAGCTTCCTAGCTTCCAGCTCCCCCATTGCAAATGATTTGATTCCTCTCCATGACCATCTACATCATGATTACATTATCGGATTATCCTCAACTTTCTTAAAGAAACCCTAAATCAACCTTAACAACACTTACTTGGGCTTCTTCGCATCAGAAACCGCAGATTCTGGATTCCTGGAATCAAAATCAAGCACTAATAAGTTAGAAGACGAGAGAGAGAGCTATAATTGATGAACGAAATCGAAGAAACCTACGCGGTGGGTAAGCTGGAAACGACGGCGATTGGGATCTTTCTGCGTGAGGAGACGGAGGCGGGAGAATCGAGAGAGAGAGAAGAATCACCGCGCATCCATGGATTCGTCAGGTTCAGGGATTTTACTGGATTTCTTGTGGAGAAGAAGTGTGATGGAGAAGATAGTTTCTGGTTGTAGAAAGAATCGATCTTTAGGTTCGCCAGAGTAAAAGATTGAGCAGCCATTTTTGTCGCGGAGAAAGGACTGAGAAAGTGGTGTTTTGGATAACGGAAGATTCTTGGAGGATGAAGAAGACCCTAAACGGCGCCGTTTTGTATTTTCCTGATTATATAATTTGATTTTCATAACGTTTAAAAGCCCGAAAAGAAAAATATAATGTTTCTTGTGAAGATTTAAACAAACCCTGAAACGGCCCATTTACTAGAGCATGATCCTTTGGCACATTTAAGAAAAAAAAAAGTCAATCCTTCTTTGAACAACTTTGCAGCAAAGGCATGTGAAAAGTTTATGTCGCAAAAAGTAAAGTTCACATGTCGATATAAAAGTCTTTATATAAGACGAAAATAAATGCATGTATTTCAGATACTGATGTTTTTCATGTGTTTTTCCCCCCTGTTCTTTAGATTCATTTACTAGCTGATAAGTCAACGACTACGGAGACAAAGCATGAGAGAAGTTCATCTTCTCTCTCTCTCTCTCTTTCTATTTCGCTTGATTTTACTAGATAGTGTTGTTCAAACATGATCAGTTAAGTGAATTGAAAACAAAGAACATAATCTAGTAAAATCAAGCGAAATATATCCCACGCAATTATGTACAAAAACTTTGTAGCAATACATGTGAAAACAATTATGTAGAAAAAATAAAAATTCAAAATGTGGATATATATATATATATATAAAAGTCTTTATATAAGACGACGGTAGTGAATGCTGCATTTCAAATACTAATGTTTCATGCTTTTAAGTCAATGTCTAGGGAGATCGAGCATGAGACGATTTCGTTGTCTCTTTACTCTTTATCTTGGTCGTATGATATTTACCGGGCATGGATCGATATTTAGATTTTTAAAGATATCCGTGATTTTTTCAATTATTACATATATGATATATCTAGTTTTCCGATATATTTTGCTTCAAACAAATATAAATATCCGGAAAATAAATATATATTTTCAAAAATTTACGAATATTTATTGATATTTCGCCCTTTGATTAATATAAATAATCATAAAAATTTTGATACAAATTTGTTTTGGAAAATATTTTTTATATCATATATGAAATAAAAATCAAAATAATATTTTGTAAATTTCTTAAACTTAGTTAACAATTATAATAACACAAAAATTAAGAAAAAAGTTACAATTGTCATAATTTTTTTCCCTTTTCTTATGTAATACTTCTATCTAAGTAATAATGTAAATGGAATTTTTCAAATTATATGTTAGAATAATAATTATATAATTTCAAACATTTAAAACTTTAAATATATTAAAATATACATGTATTTATATATTGCCGGATCGAAGCGGATATCCACTTACAAATTTTTTAATATTTGTGATTTGATTTGATTTTAATAGATATTGGTTTTTAGTATTTATTTTGTCTCGAAAGTTTACGGATATCCGAAATTGTCGGATCGAATCAAAAAGAATAACGAATCGAATCAATTTAACGGATAAAATACCTAGCTTAGTCTACTAGATAGTGTGATTATTATTATTATTTTTTTGCTAACTACTAGATAGTGTGTTTTTCCATGCATTTTCTGTTAGTAAAAATAGAAAGAAAAACAAAGAAAAGTCGTAACTCAGATGTTTTTTTTTTTTAAACTCAGATGTTTACATTAAAATCTTTGATATTTTCAAAAACAAATTTGGTAAAAGATATTTTCAAAATTGAGCAACATGAAAAGAACTTCATTTGCCGGTCGATCGTTGTGTAATCAGTTAATCATTTGACTTTCGATATTTACCTTATTACAATAAATGATATATTGTTTTAAGCAAAAATAAAATAAAATAAATGATATATTGTTTGTACTAATAAAAAAGAATGATATATTGTCTATAATGGACACATAGATACGATCGCAATAAACAAATTCTATGACATACGAAATCTTTTTTTATATATATAAAATCTTGATCAGTTAAGAGAGTGACTTCAAAAAAAAAGTATTTCTTTGACAAATGTTGTTGTCTTCAACATTATTTTATTATAAATTATTAAACTATTACGAGAAGGTTTACAACTAACAGAGTTATACTCACTCTATTAAAAAGGAAATTATGTTTTATAATTTAACAAATATTAGAATGTATATTTCTTTTGATTGTAGTGGATTATTTTACGAAATTATCTTATTTCTTATAAAAAAAATTACAAAACTATTTCTTATAATTTGAAACTAATAAAAATTAATATCTACAAGTTTTTTAATTTGCAATTTTTCATCATCACCTTACAAAACATATTGAAAATATATATTTTTGAAACATTTTCTTCAAAACTTGTGTCTTTGAAAAGATGATATCTTTCTAAAATGGAATGAATATATTTTACGGGAATTAATATAACTAAAACCTACACCAAAAGAGTTTCCATCACAAGTGTCGATGGTTAAGAATTAATCATTCCAATAATCTAGTGAAGAATATAATGATCTATTAAGCCAAGTACGACTTTGTATAGTCACTTTGTATAGTATCTCAAAGATTTCGCGTACCGAATCACTTTCCAAGAAAATAATAAACTCTTCTCTTTCGTTCTCTCTCTCTCTCTCTCTCTCTCTCTCTCTCTCTCTCTCTCTCTCTCTCTCTCTCTCGTGCAGACAGCTTCAAGCCTTCAACAATATGAAGAGGTCCAAAGGACAAAACCCGGTTACATCTCCAATGGATCGCACCCACCAATCAGAGTCCACGACCCGACCCGAAAACACCGTCGTCCTCTCCATCGACTGTCTCAAAGGAAGCTCAAAAAGCGAGGAATGGAGCGGCGATATGCTTCAAACCGGAGACATAGTGGAAGAGATCCGGATCGGTTCAGGACCCGGTTCGGCTATTTTCAAAGCTCCGTTTAAAGGAGGTAAAGCTTGGCTCCAGAAGGTTCTTCACAATTCATACAGGAACAAAGAAACTTCAATTGTTGTCAGAGTCAGACGTGGCTCCGAAGATCTCTCTGATCTTTCTGCTTGTATTGTTCCTAACGAATCCGCGGGTAAGAGACAGTACATGCTAAGATCCATTGATGACCCGAACTATACAGTCGGGTTCTCGGATCGTACTGAGTCGGTTTGCCTCGGTATTCAAGGTGAGTTAACTCGGTCGTTTAATTATCTTTTTGGTTCTTGTGTTGACTTTTCTGGCATACTTGCCTTGGCATCGTACGTAATCGTACACTCTCGTGCTTCTCAGTTGGTGAAAATTCAATTAATGCAGTTATTGTTAATACTTTTGTTTTGTTTTATTAAAAGTGTACCAGTTAATTTTTTTTCTAACAGGTTTTAAAAGTGTACCAATTTGTTGTTGAACAAGAAATACGAATATAATTCTGAATTTTATAGTAATGATATTTCTTGCAAAACATATACAAGGTTTGTGAGTTAAAAAAAACGAAATATAGGATGTTTTTACATTTAAGAAAAAATATTTATACATGTTAAGAGTTATCATTTGATCATTAACCGTACACTAAGAATGTTTTTTGTTCTTGGTCCTACAAAATAAAAATAAACTAAAAAGCTTCCACTCAACTAAAAGATGCTACTTCGACGGCTGGGTAATGTTATATCTATACCAGCGATGAGTTGATGTAGTGGCTAAAATTCTGGATTATTCAGTTGATGATTTTAACAAATAACTACTTAAATGTGATAAATATTGTGATTTAATTTTTATTAGAATGATATAAAAAATGCTAAATTAGTTGTCACTAAATAAAAACTAATAAAACCGTTGTTGCTTAAAACCTCTTCAATGGTTGCTTCTATTTTTCAATTTAAAAATAGAAGATTGTTTTGCTTCAGTGGTTACCTTTACTTTTAAGTCTCAAAAATATCTCAGAAATATTATATTTATTTAAATATAAATTTCACTTTTTTTTTATTTTTTAATATCTTACACCAGAAACAAAATAGCAGGAATGAAAATGAATAGAGGAATGAAAATGAATAAATGTTCCTTCTCAAATTCAATAAAAAATAGTTTTGTTCTTTATTTCTCTACAAAAAAAGAAAAAAGAGCAAAAAAGAAAGAAAAAAATATTTCTTGTGAATTGTGACATTTTTAAAAGGAATTAAATATTTTCTTTTGTTCCTTCGTCACCAGTTGGAGCCATTCTTAATCATAATTTTCAAGAATGAAAAATTCTATAACCTCGCTTATTGCGAGTACAAAATAAGAAATGTTGTTAAAATGATTTGCAGCTTCAAGAGGGTCAAGAATGGTAGAAGCATTGGGGAGAGCCAAGCTTCAAGATGGCTATGTTTCATATCCATGGGAAAGGCGGATGCAAGAAGCTTTACCAATCTCTGGATCCAGCAACTTTCTCTCCATTCTTTTTCTTCCTAAAGCTTCTGGTAAGAAACATTAATTAAATTTTCAGTCGCACATTCATTCGATGAAACTGTTTATTAATGTATCATAGTGTGAATGTTAATATCCTTTTTAAAATAGTTAATGGAAGGGCGGGTTCTCGGTATAACGACTTGGAAGACACACTTGCTCGTGCAAATGCTTGGCTAAGTTGTTCACAAGCTAATGGCGTACCAATCGTCTTTATGAATATCCAGACTGAATCTCTGCTCACTAAGGTCAGATTTTGATAGTTTGTGTAATATTTTTATTTGTGCATAGAGAATTTGAATATGGCAATTTTTATATTTCTTTTTTTTTACATAGTAAAGATATCGGGAGAAACCGCCTCGGCAACGGTTAATACGACTTCGCTTTCTGACCTGTCGAATCTCGCAAGCGCGAGTCTCTATGGGTTTGAGGATTATCATGGAGTTGATATTGGTCTGATGAGAGCGGTTCGGCTTTGGTATGCTCCTCTTGGTGTTGAGTTGCCACTTGAAATCAAACTCAGAGATGATGACACCAAACTTGGCTTCTCCATTAGCCGCACTGAAGAGGTAAAAATGTCTATTTTGAGTTTTGTATAATATATCAGCATCTCTTCCAAACCACAACACCTTAAACATTAAATTTGAATATTTCTTCCACAGGGATTCATTTATGTCTCCTCAGTAACGGACCACGAAGATGAGAATGCACCAGCTGCAAGATCGGGCCTGAGCTCATTATACAGAGATGCAGCCAAGGCCTCGCGTCGTCTGGTGGTTTCACGTGTCGGTAGCCAGAAGGTATTGCCATGGATGGCTTCCTCGACAGGAGCCATTCGCTGCTACGACACTGTTTCGCTCAGCCAGAAACTGTCGCTTCACCGTCACGCAAACGTTTCCATCATCCTCCACGTTATCCTCTGGGATACCTCTGCCACCGCGGCTTTCTCCTCACCGACCAGGAGCAGCAGCGTTGGTACCCACATTTTGTTTAGTAACCAATCACTAGACTCTAGCGAGTTTTCGTGGCATCGATTGGCTTTGCCACCACGACAGGTCGGTGACAGACAAGTGATGCCATTGCTGGATGACGAGGATGATGCGTTCAGGTTGGAACGCGAGAATGTGGGTAGTGCTTCGTTTAAGTTCCAAGAGATCCTTTTTACTAACGAGTCCTTGTGAGTTGTGAATGTGATGAGATCTCACATTTTGTGTGTGATATTTTCGGGGATATGTATGTTGATAAGCTTGAATAACTTAATGACCAAGTTATCGATATGTATGTTGATAAGTTTAGGACTTTATTTACCTATATATTGATATGTCGATGGACTGACATATGGTGTGGTTTTTGTGTTTAAAAGCTTTCATTGTGTTGTGGTTAAAAGTTTTTGATATTGAATAAGAGAATGACTTCTTATTATCATCTTCTTGCAAAACAATATTTGATATCAGAGCCTTACAAAGAATTTCTAAAGACCTACATATGACCATGGGTGATGACGTTAAGGATGCAATTGTTCTGCACAAAGAGAACGGAACAAAATCCATCAAGTACCCGATGCTAACAAGTTCAAACTATGCTGTCTGGTCAATGAGGATAACTATAACACTCAAGATCAACGAAGTTTGGGAGGCAGTAGATCCGGGAACCACTGATGATAAGAAAAATAATCTAGCAATTGCACTTCTATGGCAATCAATACCGGAAGCATTGATTATACAGATCGGCAACTCTAAAACGGCAAAAGCATTATGGGAAGCAATAAAAGCAAGGCATGTTGGGGCTGAAAGAGTAGTAGAAGCTAGGTTACAAACCCTAAGTTCAGAATTTGATAAGCTCAAGATGAAAGAAGATGAAACAATTGATAGCTTTGCTGGCAAGTTATCCGAGATCTCTTCCAAATCTGCTTCTTTAGGAGAGACGATAGAAGAATCAAAGCTTGTTAAGAAATTTCTCAAGTGTTTGCCAAGAAAAAAATACATTCACATGGTTGCTTCTCTTGAACAAATACTTGATCTTAAAACAACAGGTTTTGAGGATATAGTCGGGAGATTAAAGGCGTTTGAGGAAAGAGTAGCCGACGAAGACGATGAAACTCATGATGATACAGGAAAGCTAATGTACGCCAGTGGTGACTCAAGTAACGAAGCTTATGGATACAATAGTCGTGGTCGTGGACGTGGTGGAAGACTCAACAGAGAAAGAGGTCGCGGTCGCTATAGTTCTTATCAGCAACAAAGAGATGCATACAGACAGTGACGTGGAGGTGATGCATCTCATATTACTTGTTTTAGGTGCGACAAACTTGGGCATTATGCCACGGATTGTCCGGATAAGCAGCTAAAGCTTCAGGAGACAGTTGAAAAAAAGGATGAAGAAACTCAGGCAGCTGATACACTAATGATGAATGAAGTGGTCTATTTAAATGAGAAGAAGGTGAATCCCAAAACATTCGAAACAGAGTCGGATACTAGTGACGTGTGGTATTTAGACAATGGTGCTAGTAACCACATGAGTGGAAACCGTTTGTTCTTCTTTGAACTTGATGAAACAGTATCTGGAAAGGTTCGTTTTGGTGATGATTCAAAGATAGATATAATGGGAAAAGGTTCGGTACGTTTCATAGTCAATAGTGGCGAAAAGAAAATCTTGAGGAATGTATATTACGTTCCAGCACTAAGAAGCAATATTGTTTCTTTGGGACAAGCCACATAAGGAGGCTGCGAAGTACGCATGAAAGATAAGGAACTAAGCCTCATTGACAAGCATGGAAAACTTATGGTCAAGACAACAAGGGCAAACAATCGACTATACAAGGTCACACTGCAAGTAGATCAACTCCATTGTCTTCACATGAAGAGTTGCAGTGATCCTGCAATTTGGCACTCCCGTCTCGGCCATATCAACAAAGAAACGTTAAGAATGATGATAAATAAGGAACTTATTGTTGGTGTTCCTAGCATTAATAAAGATACGGACACCTGTGTCTCTTGCTTGAGAGGGAAGCAAACAAGGAAGCCCTTCCCACAAGAAACTGCGTATCGAGCATCAAAGCCTTTGGAACTTGTACACGCAGACTTAGGCGGACCCATTACTCCGTCGACGCCTGCAGGAAAACGTTACGTTTTTGTTCTTATCGATGATCACACAAGATATATGTGGACCATTCTTTTACATACGAAGAGCGAGGCACTTGAGAAGTTCAAGAAATTCAAGATACTAGTCGAACAAGAGACACATACTAAACTGAGGACATTGCGAACAGACAGAGGAGGAGAATTCACTAGCCATGAGTTCACTGTCTACTGCGATAAACATGGTATTGCACGTCACTTAACTGCTCCGTATTCTCCTCAACAGAACGGAGTTGTGGAGAGACGTAATCGGACAATACTAGAGATGACAAGATCAATCCTTAAAGGCATGAACATGCCTAATGAGTTATGGGGCGAAGCTGTTCGCCACGCCACTTATTTGATCAACAGAATGGCAACAAGGTCTCTCGACGGAGTAACTCCTTATGAGGCACTAAGGAAGCGGAAGCCTAATCTCTCATACTTAAAAGTGTTTGGGTGTGTGTGTCACGCACGAACTGAGACAGCTGGGAGAAAAAAGCTTGATGACAGGTCTAGAACTATGGTTCACTTAGGAACAGAGCCGGGATCAAAGTCATATCGTTTATATGATCCTCTTAGCAAGCGTATCATCGTAAGCCGCGATGTTATATTCGAAGAAGGGAAGGAATGGTGTTGGACTAAGCAAACTGGTGTGGATAAGAATGCAGAATTTGAGGTTAATATACGAATGCTTGGTAATGATAGTGAAAATACCGAAGCAGATGAAGATGACAGTTCAGAACTTGATGAAGATGAAGCAGAGGATAATGACAACGATTTTGAAGAAACAGAGCAGCTAAGACGTTCGAGCAGAGTCTCAAAGACACGTTCACACCTTAATGATTATATTCTTCTTGCCGAGTTAGAAGGAGAACAACTACTAATGATCATCAACGACGAACCATGGAGCTTTAAGGAAGCTAAGGAACTAGAAGTTTGGATCAATGCTTGCAAGGATGAGATTTTTTCTATAGAAAAAAAATAGTACATGGGATCTCATCGAGCTACCATCCGGTGTGAAACCTATTGGCTTAAAGTGGGTATTTAAAATCAAGCGTAACGCCGACGGAACTATTAGCAAGTATAAAGCTCGTTTGGTGGCTGAAGGGTATGTTCAACGTCATGGTGTAGATTATGACGAAGTGTTTGCTCCAGTAGCACGCATAGAAACCATACGACTGATCATTGGACTAGCAGGATCACATGGTTGGGAGATACATCATCTCGATGTTAAGACTGCGTTCCTCCACGGAGAATTAAAAGAAGAGGTATTTGTAACGCAGCCTGAAGGGTTCGTTGTTGCCGGGGAAGAACATAAGGTTTACAAGTTAAAAAGGCTCTCTACGGTCTACGACAAGCTCCTAAAGCTTGGAATATAAAGCTGAATCAGATTCTCCGAGGTTTAAAGTTTCATAGATGCTCTAAAGAACCGTCTCTATATAGAAAAGAAGAAAACAGAGAGCTCCTTATTGTCTGCGTTTATGTGGATGATTTATTGGTCACCGGATCATCCCTTAAAGCTATAAAGGAATTTAAGAAGGAGATGGCTATGAAGTTTGAGATGAGCGATCTCGGGAGATTAACCTATTACTTAGGCATAGAAGTCTTACAGCATGATCACGGGATTATACTAAAACAGGACATATATGCTCAGAAGATACTTGAAGAAACCTTAATGAGCTCCTGCAATTTAACGCATGTGCCGATGGAGATAAATGCCAAGTTCTCTAAAGCGTGTGACGAAGAGAAGATAGATGAGAAATAATACCGTCGTACTATTGGATGCCTTCGTTACTTGTTGCACACTCGGCCTGATCTGTCTTTTGCGGTTGGTGTTCTTAGTCGCTATATGCAGGATCCAAGGTCATCTCATGGGGCTGCTTTAAAGCAAGTTCTTAGGTATCTGCGTGGTACCTGCTCACTTGGATTATGCTATTCTCGTGGGAAAGGAACGAAGTTGATAGGTTATAGCGATGCGTCTCATAATGTTGATGAGGACGATGGAAAAAGCACCACAGGACATATTTTTTATCTCGGTGACAGTCCAATTACATGGTGCTCGACCAAACAGGAGATTGTGGCTCTCTCGTCATGTGAAGCCGAGTTCATGGCCGCAACGGAAGCAGCAAAACAGGCAGTATGGTTGCAGGAACTGTTAAGTGAAGCCGTGGGAGAAGAGAGCAAGCGTGTGCTTATCAAAGTTGATAATAAATCTGCAATAGCCCTCACGAAAAATCCGGTGTTCCATGGAAGAAGCAAACACATTCATCGGAGGTTTCATTTTATAAGGGAATGTGTCGAAAATGAGATAATCGAAGTTGAGCATGTCGCAGGTGTTGAGCAAAGAGCTGATATTCTGACCAAGTCACTTGGGAAGTTAAAGTTCAAAGCGATGAGGAAGCTTATTGGAGTTGAAGATGTGAGTGAAGAGAAGATCAAGCTTAAGGGGGAGAATGTTGATAAGCTTGAATAACTTAATGACCAAGTTATCGATTTATAAAGTCCTTTTGGATTAGGAAGTTATTTGCTTTCCTTTGTGTGTTTAGTTTAGGACTTTATTTACCTATATATTGATATGTCGATGAACTGACATATGGTGTGGTTTTTGTGTTTGAAAGCTTTCATTGTGTTGTGGTTAAAAGCTTTTGATATTGAATAAGAGAAGGACTTCTTATTATCATCTTCTTGCAAAACAATAATGTATCTATACGTGCATGTAAATAATTGGAAGAAAGGTTTGTTCCGGTGATACTAGTTTCTTTTCTTTGTAATGAAAGTTTTTTAAGTTCTTCCTGCAAGGCATTAAGCATAGAGCCGGTAGCTTAGCTGGTGAATTAGAGAAGTCCACTAGTTTGATCTAAAACTCATAGGATCACTTTATAAGACCAAAATAAAAATCTTTACTTATTTGTCTTTTGATCCGAATTCGTAGAAGAAATATTGAATATGGAACTTCACACAAATCAGAGGATAAATCATCTCATCACCAATAGCAGGTAAAACTCTCACAATAATCTCTCTCCTGCAGGCAAGTTGAACCATCTTCATCTGTCTATATCATCTTCATTTACACTAAAACCATATACATTAACAGTTTCTTCTGTTTCTTTCTAACTTTTATCATTTTTATTATCCTTGTGTGTTCAATGATAAATTTGTTTCTTTTTTTAACACTACTGATTTAATTGATGAGCAAAGAAGGATACATTGTTTGGGATACACACCCGGCGAGTAACAAGTACTCCCAGGACTAAAAGCCAGAATGAAATTACAATTTCATTTAGAGACAAGAGTCAGCAGAATCCAGAGATTCTCTGATACCAAAAGGAGAACAATTTACAAGCGACTAGAGAGTTTAGAAAGCAAGATCCACATCTGATGCAGCAGCATCTCTACTATTGGCGCCAACATGATAATTATTCAATTTATCATCCTTATCGTTTTCTATATTTACTGTTATGAGTTTTTCTCTAGTTATGATAAACTTTGTTTTCCTTTTCTAATTAGTATTTATCTTTCCTATTCCTAGCTGGTTTGTGGCTTTGGATTTACTATATAAACAGAGCTAAGGCTCTCATAATTTTGATAATAATAAAGAGCTTTGCTTTTATACCTTGTTAGATTTGATTCAATTCATCGAACAGGAAGTTGGTCTTAAGGAGTTATCGAAAGAAACCCTTAATGGATTCAAGAACAGGTTTCGAAGAACCCTAAATTCTTAGATCGACCGTTCACCCATTCGTACGCTGCGCTAACATCATAGCCACAAGACACCCTGGCAATAGAGACCATCGAAGAAGGCAGATTGAATAGAAGCGCCTAGAAAGCCAAACTTTATTTGGGAAGAACCGCAGACTGCACCTCAAACTATTGCTTCGGAAACAAACCAGGAGCCACGAGGAAGGAAGCGATTAAAACATCCCAGAGTACAGAAGTGACAACCATTTAACCTTCAAACACCCACGGCACAGAGCACAAAAGAGCCGAAGCTCCTCTTCCTTGAAAACAGGCCAGAGAAACCAAACCCGGACCACAATAGAACCTAAAAATAACAGAATCTATTCCGTTGCTAACGAAATCAAGGAAGAGCATAACCTTCAACTTCGACAGAATCATCACCAGAAGCAACCGTAGAACGCACAAGCAGATCGGAATTAAAAGGCCACCAGCTGAGAAGGGACAGAGCTCCAACGATCCGCCGACAAACCCTAGTGGCCGAAGCACAGAAGAAACGGAGAAACGAAACCTCACCGAGGGAAGAATGATCCACCACCTACAGACTTCAACCAAAATTTCAGATCTGAGATCTAGATCTAGATCCGCTTCCCAAAATCATCTAGTCACAACAATAGACAAAAGAACACAGACGAAAAGGAGAAAATAAAAGGAAAATGAAGACAAGAAGCCTTCCCTTACAGATCCTACACAGAGACATGCTATGGTCACCGGAGAGGAGAGGAAGCAGCGGCTCACTTTTTTCTCGGTGCTCACTCTTTCTTTTTATTTGACGCCTATGTGTGTGTGTGATTGTGAATGTTTGTTTTTAATCTATGATGGATCTTTGTGGAGATAGGTTGAAACGCTTCATGTTCGGTTGCCTTCTTTTGATGTTCTTGTTGGTGGATTGTATTGGAATCTGTAGTTTGTTTCGGAAATGAATTGATTTCCAGCTATGTAGTTGCTTTGAAGTTCTCTGATTACTCAAGTTTGTATAGATGTTAAGTTTTATCTTTCCCTTCTCATTTCCTATTTCACCTTATAGTAATCCATATCTTTGTGTTGAAATAAACATCTCCAAGGGCAGGATAGGCTAAAAGAGATGTTAAACATCCAGAATCAATAGCTGATAACCACATGTATCCGATGGATGTTCTGAAATATAATCATTCGTCTACAATAAACCATTAGAGATCATCTTCTTGGACCTGAAGCAATTTGAAAAATTGTCATGAGTTTTTGATTAAGCTTTATGTTTCATGCTCTCTGTGCTTGTCGCAGTCCATAGAAAGCAGTTTTCAGTTTGTAAACCTTATGTTCTTCGTCGGCAATGGTGAAACCTTCTTGCTGAGTAACAAACACGTCACACGGATGAGAGATACACCATTTTGACGTCAAGACGGCCTTCCTTCATGGAGAATTAAAGGAGGAGGTGTTTGTTACTCAGCCAGAAGGTTTCATCATTGCCGGCGAGGAACATAAGGTTTACAAACTGAAAAATGCTTTCTATGGATTGCGACAAACACCGAGAGCATGAAATATAAAGCTTAATCAAATACTCCGAGAAAAACATAGTCATGAGTTTGAAACTTCTTTATTTTTCTTTTGATAATAAGCCATTAGAGATCATCTTCTTGGACCTGAAACAATTGAAAAAAATTTAAAGAAAGATTTGATTGTAGAAAACAAAATAAAAATGGTGGAAGCAAAGAGAGACAGAGTTTGGAAAAGAAAAATTACGAGAAGAAAAGAAAAATTACAATAAAAGAAAAGAGAGAAGAAAAGCTGCTAGAATCTACAATAACAAAAGAGAAATAAATAATACTAAACAGAGTCTACTAACAAACCTGACACAAATTAGAGAATTATGCACGTAGAAAGCAATATGAAATAGAGGTAAAAAGTTGTTAAATTTGCCATGTGTATATATCAAATATGGACTTTCTCTAAGGACATACAAATATATTACCTCTTTATTTTTTTATTTAATACACAGACATAATTACCAATAAAAAGAAACAAATAATCAACCAATTAGTTTAGTTAGTCAAACCAAGGAAACAAACAAAATGTGTTTATTTACATGGGGAGAGGAGACATATCATGTCGCCGTTCTTTATTTCCAAAAGCACAAATCAATACCAACCAATAATAAGTTCTCTAGAAGGACAGAGAAACCTCTCCGAAACAAAAACAAGAGACTAAATGTCGATATCATCCAGTGAAATCTCCTCCTCTTCATTAATTTGTTTCATTTTCTGCACAACACATTGTTAGTCATTAATGAAACAGAGACGCAAAGAAAACTTTTGGGCATGCGAAAGAATTCATACAGTAAGGAAAGTCTGGGGATCAAGGAAGCTGGAGGAGCCTAGGATAACTTCTCTGTCAAGCTTCTCCGTAAGTTTGTGGCAAACCCTTAACTGTAACAACAACCCCAAAAATGTATCACTAATTAACCCGTTTGGTTAACCAATTGATGAATCCTCAGTTCAGTTCAAAAGTATTCACAGTACCTCAGATCTCGTTGCTCCTCCTACTATGAAGACGAAAATCCTCTGACCCTTTCTCTTGAATCCGCTGGATGCTCGTCCTAGAACTGAGTCACTGATACGCACATAGAGATTGTGAATAATGTTAATGTTGATTTCACCATATCATAAATAACATCTTAACAAGGACTTGAAATATCAATCGTTAGAAAGATGGAATTACCTGAAATATCCATCGTCAGAAAGATGGCGTCTTGCCCAAGTTGGTGTTCGTCTTGAATGAGGCAATACTGGACTCGCTGATGGAGATGGAGAGGCAGAATAAAAGGTTGGTTTTGGTTCATTCATACAAGGATAGTCTTGCTTTGGCAAATGACCTTTGTTAAGTTTCTCAACAAGTTCCTGAATAAAAGAGAAAGAAACCAAACATGTTACCGTATCTGTCTGAAAACACACTGCTGAAATTGAAAGAAAGATGAAACTTAGAACCTCTACGATTGGATAAAAACGAGACAGTTGCCATGTTTGAGTTTCACCAACCCGATCTTTCCGAGCAGCTCGCTTCTTCTGATTCACACGGATCAGAAGTTTCCAGTTATTAGATTTTCAGGTAAGATCTCAGTCTTAGACACTGTAATAAGAAACAAGAAACGAGGAAGAAAACGTACCTTAAGGACATCAAACTTGAGAGGGAAAGATCCTGTCGTGCTCCTTTTAGATTCTGTATGTACTGGTCCAAGTAATCTCAAATTGTTCACAGCTACCACATCATCCCCCGACAATTTTGCTAGCTGAGGATTTAATCAAGAAGTAGAAAAGTTCAAAAATCATAATCAATATCCTTAGGTTCAAGCCTTTTTGAGGGAGGAATACTGTTATATACCTCCATCATCTTTCGTCCCTTTTCACCTTCAAACTTCTTTGGGTAGATTGCGGCAAGAATCATCATTAACCGAAGCTTGCTTTCTTGATTTATAACCTGGAAATGTCAAATCATTTTCAGCACAATCATCTTCTGAAACTGAAACAAAAAATAAAAGCAGATCATCTTACATTGTTGGTGCTCAAGAATTTGATGACGTCTTTTCTTCCAGCATCCCCAAAAACAAGGTTCTGCTCTAGCTTCCCGAGTTCTCTCAAACCTTGCTCCATTATTGTTCTGTTAATTGTTCTAGCAATCTGCAGTGAGATTAACCATCTTTATTTTATCAAGTACAAGGGATCTACCTTGTCACATTAAGCTAATCAACTTGCAATATAAAAATGCTTAGTCAAACTTTCTTCCATGGTTTATGTTATAAGCTTAAAACTGACCTCTACATGAAGTGAGAGCTTGTCAATTTGCTCACTGTACTGAGGCAAAGCGTTAACCATCTTCTTCAAATCTTTTGATGAAATGTCACCAAAGTCTCTGGACACCAGAAGTCAATAAATTAATCAGAATAGTTCTAATGGATCACTTGAATTGATAAAAAAGGTCAAACCGGTAACTACTTTGAACTGTGTTTCATTTGCGCGGCTTTGTTCTTCGATATGAAGTTTGTCATCTTCTCATGCAATCTTTCACTTGCCTGAACAAAACAAAAAAGAAGAAGAAGAAAAGATTACTCCCAAACAAATCAACATAAATGAAATAACCCTTCCTGTGAAATATTGAAGTCTGAGCAAGAGTAGTACATCTGCAATATGAACATCACGAAGCTCCACCCAAATGGGATCTTCTTCATCTAAAAGAACCTCTTTATTTTCAGGATTACCACCACTATTACTCGGAACCTATACACTAAGAAATAAAAGGAAAATTACCATATGCTGTAGTGATGAGCTACAACCAACTGTTAGAATGTTTGAACGCAAAATCAAAATGTCACCTCGTATGTGTATTTATTTCCTTCCATCTTAAGCAAATCGTGGCACATTGCATCATAGGTCCACTCATGAATGAGAGGTGCGATCTAAGAAGCACAAAAAGGTTATTTATGTACTTAATAACAATAACAATTCAAGTTAAAACTGAAAGATAATTGTCTCAGTGAAGATCCAGACCTGGTCTATGGATCGATCCAGGATAAGTAGTTCACATGTTTCAGTCTGAGGAAAATCTTCGATTGTCTGTTTGTATCTTGCCAGACAATTCCATACACTAGCAGCAAGCTTTGTAGGAATCAACTCTCGGTAAGTAGTCATTGTTGTGGCATCAAGAGCTTTGGCTCCACGGTAGCGCACAAAGGGGTATTCCTGTAATACCAGAAGAGTTTGAAGATAAAGACTGTCTTAGTAAATTTCAGCTTAAATCAACAAACAAGGTCTTGTGATCTGTGCTTCGTACCTTTAGTGAAGCCAAAACTGTAGCAATACGTTTAGCTACCACGTTCAAGCAAGCATCTGCTCTCTGATGGTTTTCCTCGTCGCTGTAAAGATCTTCCAGAGCATTTTCGTTATTCGTAACGAACCCCTGCAAACACAAAACACAGGAGGAATTAATAAACAGATTTTAATGTACAAAAAATGGAAATGTAGTCAAAAACAGTTTTCCTATATAGACAAGTCAGTTCTAATCTGTCTTAGAGCTGTATGTAAGTTTTTGGGGTCAACAAAAGAAACCAATAAGTTGATAGTTCAAGAACGAAACTCATTGGCAGATATCACAACGAAACTCATTGGCAGATATCACAATTGTTAAACATTGAAGATACCTGGATGTCCATGCTAATGTACTCCAAGTTCATCTGCAAATCAGGAAAATAAAATTTACGTTAACAATTTTGTGAGATTACATGTAACAAGAAAATGTGAGTGGCATATAGAATCAACCTCTTTCAGTGCGCCAATACGTTTCATCGCTCTCACGTCCTTCCTAATGAGAGTAACTAAGCTTCTCGAAACAGGAGAACTAAAGAAAACGAAAGCCCTGAAACCATATCAAATAAAAACGATTATTAATTACGGACAAGTCAGTCCATAGGTATACAACTAAGAAGTTGTGAAACAGGAAGGAAGAGTTTCACATACTTCTTGTAAAGTGGTGATTTTCCAGTCATATCTGACAAAAACGCATTGACACTGAAAAACAAAGAAAAAGCTTCAGGAAATCTAATTTCATTCGCTAGAAACTGATATTCAACTGTCTCTCAGATGGAAGAAAAAATTACTTTGATTCGGTTGGTTGAATAAAGTAAATGGCTTCGAAGGAAGTCATAGGTTGCCTCTGTTTAGTTATGTTCTCAACCACTAGAAAACGAAACAAACAAACAAAAAAAACATTAAAAAAAACCCACAGAAAGCAATACCAAGAAGTTTAAAACAAGGTAATATACTTACAAGAAATGCCTTGCTGTGTGATCTCGGACATTCTGCAGGCAGATGAAAGTATCTTCACGGTGAACTTGTCCACAACAAGTACCTATATTACACGTTTACAGGGGTTCAGGTAATCAATTAAATGAGAAGAAACCCCATAGAACCTATGGATCTAAAAAAGGTAAAGTTAATTAAGCAATTTTGTGTAGAAATCACCTTCCAAGCTGATTTCGAGGTCCCATTTTTATCTGGCATAAGCATTTCATATAGTAATCCTGAAATCAAAAAGTGACAAATACATTACAAACCTGAAAAAAAAAAAATTGATCCAACTTTTGTAAAGTTAACATAACTAGACAACTTGTTCATGATTTAATTCGAAATCCATAAACCCCTAAGACGCACACGATTCCTCAAACGAAACCCTAGAACCCCCAAACACTAGAAGCGTAAGAGAAAGAGTAGGGGGGGGGGAAGAAGCTCACTCTCGCGGGTGATTTGCCTGAAACTCTTGTGATCTCCGCCATTTGAGTACGATCCAGAATCGGAGAAAGACATGGCGTATGTGAAAATTAAGGTCGAGCCGAAAGTCAAATCGAATCGGGAGAAGAGATTCGGAGAAGATAATTTTGAAGATCTCTAGATCGAAGAAAAAAGGGGGGGGAGAATCTTAGGATTTACTTGGTGATGAAGAGAAACGTAAAAAAGAAAGAAAGTTGGCGCTTCTTCTAGATTTTCCGCGTCGGCTTCGAGAGAGCGAGGCCACGATTTTTCAAACTTTGAACCAGTTTTCTCACAGACGTGTGTGAGTCAAACTTAGGGGACACAAGAATTGTTATTTTATTAAGACAAGTTTTATTATTTGTAAGACTAACCCTCAATAATCAGTCATTTCTAATTAAGCCACCATCTAAAGAAATTGTATAACATCATCCCACTAGGTTTCAGTACTTATGCCTTATTATTTGTTCTTTATTAGTAACTAGTGGTGACCTTTTGTTTGTGTATTTTCAAATAGAGGTCATGTTTTCGATATTGGTGTTGATGCATATTGTAATTTGTTATGAAGTTGTCGAATTGTCGTATTTTGAGCAGTGGTAGTGTTTTTGGTATCTGGTTGTGTATTGTGGTATGTTGTTATTATATATGAAATCATTTTTCTTGAAAATATTTTATCAGAAATTATTTTAATGATTCGTTGGTTTTCTTTTTTGTAAGGATTGTCGATTTTTGTTTGTAATTCATACATGTTTGCGAAGTTTGTGTGTTTTCACTACGGTGTTGATTTTATATTTTAATAACTGTAGTGGCTGTTGGCCGATGTTTTAAACTTATTCATGGAACTTGTGTTACTTATATTTTGCGTAAGTTTTAGGAAATTTTTATTCATGAAACTTGTGTTAAGGATAAACAATTTTGTGATAGAGATTGCATGTGTAGCAAGATAGCTCTATATTGGTCACTTCGTTCTATTGTTTGTGGATCGCAAACCTGGGTTATTGTTGCTCTAAGAGCGTCTCCTAACTCTCGATTTGAGCCCACCAGACAACTCCATGTTACGTTCATCAGTTTGTGATGGTTTCTTCTTAACCAGTTGCCAAGGAATAGCGGGTGTTCCTACGCATCAAACGCATCAAAAGTGGCTGATAATATTAAAATGGAGAGGAGTTGCAATATGTTAATTGTGAAAGAGGAGGTGTTGAGAATCTCTAATGTGCTTAAGTTGTTTCTTTGAAACGTCGGAGTAATAATAGATCGGTCGTTCTTACTAAACAAATATGTGTTATATATTCAGCTGTTTGTTTTGGTTTCACCTGATTGTAGGACCTTGTGAGATTATGAGTTAAACTGATTTGATTTTTTTTGTCAAGGAAACTGATTTGAATTAATTTTGAATGATGAGTATACGAAGGCCGAGGGAGAACATATATCCGTGACCTTATATCAGTCCTCAAAACGATCTATATGAATCATTTTGTTCTTGTTTTTTATATGTAGACTATGCATTCAGTGTGAAGAAAATTTTGTGGGAAATTATTTAATTAATTTATGTACTTACCTAAGTTTAACTTCAAATGTACAAATGATTTAAAAACTAAACTAATTATTTTAAATTGTTGAAAATTTTGGCGCTGCTTATATTGACCAACTGGACCTCAAAATTACGCTAGAGAGGGTAAAGATTGTTCTCAAGAATGCAAGAGAAGGTGAAACTCTATTATTTTGCAATGAAGTTGAAGTGAAATAGGTTTAAAGAGAAGATTAAAGTGCTCTCAACAATATCCTGTAAGCATTTTGGAAGGTCCCGATCATGTGGGTCTTGTGCACCTGTGGCCTTCATAAGCCAAAGAATGTGAAAATATTAGTGGCTGTTCCCAAAATTAAGAACGTGAAGGTGCTAGTCGAGCACAAATAAGAACTTGCCGGTGGGAGACACATCTGCAGGCCGGATATTGGTCAGTTTAGTTATTTCAGTGTCAAAAGCTACAAATGCGTCAGTGTCGGTTGCATCAAACAGTCATTTGCACATGGTACCTAGCATAGTTTCCCAGAATGGTGTCTTACTTTGAAACATTTACAGGATGGGAACTGAAAAGTGGAACTTCAATTGGTGGTCTCGTTAAGACTTAAGAATGGCTTACCTTATGCGTTCACATAATTGCAGGAAGCCTATGTGAATGATGTAAACCCACGCTGCAATTTCCGGTAGCACTTGGAGCAAGAAATGTAGGACCATTCATTTGATGTGTCGATTCCACTTACAACGCCAGTGAAAATGAATTCTTCTGACTGAATTTACTTCGATTTATTAGAGGCACACATGGGTTAATTATGTTGCAGTAAGATAAATTATGTTTGATTTAACTGCATACTTGAGGTGGAGATTTTAGGACAGTCATTTAGCTCTGCTACCGTCATTCTCTAAATCTTCTTAACACCCCCATCTTTAGTAGTACTGGAGGTCGTGCCTTTGCAACTGCCACATGTCCTTAGTAAGAGCCACATTCGGTCAGTGGGTTTGGACTTAAGGTATTCTCCTTGTTGTAGAAAATAGTGGTGAAACTCATTACCTCAAAAGATAACCTGTATCTGCACCACTCTCATTATCAAAATAGAAATGAATTGCAGAGGTTGCATTCAGGAAGAGCCGACCTGAAACAAAACTTGAGTCAACTAACATTTTAAGACCAGGTATATCATGCTTAAGAAATAGTGGTTAATTGCTTACTCCCAAATAATTTAGGGTTGAAGTTTGTGGCAACCACCACATTCGGTTCAAAACTGCTCCTCAGAAGTTCTCATTTCATCATTGGGTTTGTAAACCGACAGTCAGGAAAGTTTTTATACATGTCGATACATGGATCTAGTTGCTTCCTACATTTGCTTGAACTTAAAGCATTAGAGAAATTAAGTTCAAATTATAATTTAGGCTGACAGCTCAAATTATTTAATTAAGAAAGGAACGTATAATCTATTCAAATGTATGGGTTCTACAGCGATAATGCTCATTAATTATTTGGAACTTGCATTTGTAAGACTAAGATGTGTTCGGTTTATTGTACCAAAAAGGTTTTTATTTAGAGATGGTTTCACGTTTATTCTTAAAACATGCATATATGAAATGATGTTTGACTTGCTTTGGTCCAAAGCAGTTTGTCTATAGTAATACAAAATCACGAAATAGTGAAGACAGCTAGAATATTACTTTTCAGTATATAGATGGGAATACTATATATTTTAAAAATCTAGCTAGTTACATGATAAAGAAAGCTGGCTAAACTTTAATAGGTGTTTCAAAAAAAAAAAAAAACTTTAATTGGTAAAGAACTGTACGTGAGTTTATACCTTTTGATGCTTATGGTAAACATCATACGTTGTACTCTGAGTCTCTTTCATTGTATGTAGTTCTTGTCCCCTTTACTTTCTCAACAATATCTGTGGAGGAAATATATACGCAAGCTAGTAAGTCTGATATCAAAGTAATGCATTGAGAAGTATTAAAAGTGTGAATCAAAATCTAATCTGGTACATCAGAATCTAATCTGGTACATCAGAATTGGTTTTGGCTAGTACCATTAGTTGGTCATAATCAGAAACCTGAAGTGCTCTACCGATATTGGTTTGAGCCTATTCAGATATCTCCACAAAGATGTTCCGGTTGCTTCTTGTTACATCAAAAGCCCCCAGCTCAGAAACAGGCCTTTCACTCGATAAGCATTAGAAGATGTTCAGCCGGTGTACATTTATCTATGTACTGAAGCCCTGAACCACAGTCACCTGAGAATAAAGTAGGTTACTCAGCCAACATCTTGAACACAACATCAATACCATAGTTATCTAAAAAAAAATCTCAGTCGGACAAAATAGCTTGGCGTCAAGAAGTAGTATACCCACGCCCATCAATTGACCTCCTTTCTCACAACATGAGACGTCCCCAAAACAGAAAAGTCTTGTCTGAACAATATACTTACACCTTGGTCAAAGGAAAAAAAAAATATCCATACCATACACCGGCATGTCTTCAATTCGGAAAAGTGTAGCTGGAAGTTGCCATTTTTGAAGAGCTTGTCTGAGAGTTTCAGCCCATAAGTAATAGGCTGAGAGTATGGGAAACTGGAAGGCCACACCGAACGTATATATATAGTGAGGAGATCTACTGAACAATAAATAAAGAAGAGTTCATGGGATTTTTGGGTTTTCTTCATTGAATGACACAACTCTGATGCGTTATTTGGCCGAGGAAGCGGAAGAGGGATGATAAGCTCTTGAATACAGAAACCTGATCTTGGATTACAGGAAACAGAAGAGAGATCGTAAGCTCAGACACACAAAACAATCGGGTCTGAAAAGGTCAACCTGATATAAGCCCAAACAGAATTCTTGATTTTTAGAGCCCGTAATGGTTTTCACGATGTCTTTTTAGAATGAAAAAGTTGATTTTTCTGAAGATTTAATGAAAAAACACGTGGCAAGAAATGCCCTAATCTACTTGATGACGTGGACGAAGGAGGTGATAAACAATCCAACTTTATTATTATAGATAGATAGATAGAGTAGAGTAACTTGTTTATAACTCATTGTTGAGAAAATGCTTAAAACGACAAATACTAATTTTTAACAAATCAAATATAAATCCCCATCTTATTACTCAGATAAAAAAATCTCTTAGAATATTTTTTCATAGTTTGTTTTTATTTATTTTAAATTTGGACAGTTTTCTTTAGTTTAGGTTTAGTTTCCGAGAAAATTTCTTAATTCCTCGGCTTTGTTTCCCACAACCTTTCGAGCTTTGTATTCGTAGCCTCCTGTTGTAATTTCAGTTTGAATCAATAATATAATTTCAGTGGAAAAGGCCTTAATTAATTATGAATGATAAGGAAAAATAACCATATTATTCTCATTAAATTGATGTGGGATATTGTAAGTCTGTTACAGTTAATTTGAGAATCTACAATTTCCCCTATGTTATTCAACAAGCAAATTCTTTTACAATAGTGATTTTACTTTCGTATCTCATATATTATTTTACATCTTACAAATTATATCATCAATTACCATTTTGCTTTTACGTGTTTCTTATTTTTTTCATTTCGCTCTTTGATAGCTCAAAATCTTTATTGTTATAATTACCAAGTAAACTCAGTTTCCGTTTTCTTTTACTTGGATTAGCCTAACAAAATGTTTCACTTTATTATTGTTAGATATATATTGAAGATGATAATTATCATGGAAAATTACACAAAACAATTTTCAAAATTTGAACACACAAAGATTGTCATCAATCAGTCTCTCCATCAAATCTTGAAAATAGATTACATCGCGGTACGTGTTTCATGTCTCTCCTAACAAAGAGATACTATTCATATTTTACATTGAACAATCTACCACACAATCATCACTACTTAATGTCTTATTATTACCAAACACACAATGACACAAGTCTCACAACTGACATCACTACACTCCTTTTTTTTTTTTTTTTTTTTGATGACCCTGATATCCGAATGCCTCGAGAGGAATCCGACTAGCGCCTAATGACCGTCTCGGAAATCTGGGCATTGCCCGCCAGAGAACCCGCCGAAGGCATCCATGAGGGCTGGTGATTACCCCATGTTAAGCCACCAGTGGCCACGCGCAGCAGATCTGGGCTTCTCCGTATTGGGCCCAAAGATCCCTCAAGATAATCACCACAAATCTGCAAGAGGTAGCCTCGAACCCTCGACCTTGCGGACAACAGGAGGGAGCACATACCACTTGACCACTGACACGTGGTTCACTACACTCCTTTTGCTTGATCCAAAGTTGTCAAGCCTTCAAGAATCAACTCGCTTCTTGGTTCAGGTATCTTCTTCTTAGGCCGCTTCCACCGCAAGAAGAATGCAATCATGTAAACAATAACAACAATTATAACCCAACCAAAACTGACCGGCAAGTACCACATTGTATCTGGAGATATAACAGACATTGAGACTAAGTAAGAGATATGGAGAGGCACCATTATCCACAAAAACGACCACACATATTCTTCTCCAGCTGGTAAAAAAGTAAATGCCATGAGAGCCGCTCCTTCGAAAGCCATGCTATTCACGATCCTTAGAACATTAAAGTAACTTAGGTCCATCACAACTTTACCAACACTCTTTGTACCACTACTACTACTTTCCTCAGCATTGCTTTGGTAAACACCTCCAGGTGGTTGAAGAGCTGTCGGATAAGTAGTTGTGATTATCAGTGCAACTATCACTAGAAGCGCGCTACGTGATCCATCTGATTCCTATACCGAGCTGCTTTTGTGAACAAATGCTCCTTGAAACTTATAGGTGATCTTAATATTTCTGATAATTTCTTCGAACTTGGTAGAGAGTTTGCGATGTTGCCTCCCGATTTTCTAATAGTTTCTTCCATTTCTCGATTCCTATGATTATGTCTTTGATTTTGAAAAATATCTAGAGCGATCAAACCATCCCGGTTATAGATGTTTCGGTTAACCGCTCGAGAATATAGCAAAATCTTTATTGGCTTGATTTTATTTTGATATGCTGCTATGTGCAAGGCTGTGTTACCATTGTGATCACGTCTGTTCAACACTTGCGTCTCGAGTGATTCGGCATCTCTTTGACGCAATCTCTGCACCCATCCCACGAGTACTTCGAGTTCTTCATATCTATCGTTCATAACCGCAATGTGTAGAGGTGTCTCACCGTTCACGTTCACATCCTTAACACAACGAGGACAAGCCAAAATGAACTCCGTCATAAGATCAAGTTCTCCTCTTCGTACAAGCATATGAAACGGGGTCGTACCTACTTTCAAAATAATGACATATTTACAAAAGTTACACCAAAACAAGACAGATCAAACACATTCAAGCTGTTTTAGTTTGTTTCTTACCAAGTCACACCAAAACAAACAAGAGCTCAAACAATTTCAACAAAAAAAACACATACAAGATGTGTTATTGTGTTTCTTATGGTAGAATGACAAAAAAAAAGTTTGTATACCTTCTTTTCCTCGAAGATGAACTAGATCGGGATCAAGTTTCAGTAACCCCATAGTTAACCGTGTTTGGCCTTTTTCTATAGCAAGATGCAGTGGACTTGACCCATATGTGTTGAGTTTTCTACCAAATGATGGCTTAAGATTCATCATCTCCATGGCAAAAGCAAGATTTCCAAAAGCAGAAGCTACATGAAGAGGAGTGTTTATGAAGGGTACGACATCAATGGTTTGAAGAATATAAAGATCCTCATGGATAAGAGAATACAAATCATCTATGCTTCCTATTTGAGCCGCTGAGATCAATCTTGAATCCATTTGGGAAATGTGATGAGCAATTCGGATTACTCGAAAATTTACATTACTTGTTTAATATATGGATCGTTGAACTTGACCCAAACTTGACCCAACATTAGTATATGATGTGAACTTGGCCTAGGCCATTAGTTTAAGGTAAATGATATAGTTTGGCTAAGCCAATATAAGATAAACACTTGAGGAGTTCAGAAAGGGACATCTTAGCAAAGTCTTTTCTTGAGAAAATACACAAGTTAATAAGTTTGACTTAGTCCATTTCTTTATAATCCAGTTTCCTCGCTGGTTCTCTACTGCAAATAAATTAATGAGTCTTAGACCTCATCGTATGTTGCGTTTACATTTGCAGTTTATTATATCTTTTCTTTTTCAATTATATTCACAAGTCCTAATCACTTTAAACAAAACTAAATGTCCATAATTTTATATTTTGTTCAAAAATCCGAATCAAGTGGATGAGCTGCTAAGACATTCATCCATGCTATTAGTTTATGATCTTCTAACAGATCTTCGAAGCCACAGTAGATTCACATTCTTTGCAACATGAACCTGATTTTGGTTTTAATGTTATTGAGTTATTATTAAATCTTACAACAGTTTAAACTATGTAATACTGAGATTAGGATTTTCAAGTTTACTAGAATTAAAAATTAATTTACCTAATATTTCTAATTTTTAGATGTCATTGCATACATATAATATATATATATATATATGTATTCAGACAACATTAATATATTTATATAATATATGCTAACTGTTTGTTATGATTATTTGATTATTTCAGGGATTATAGCGAGTCAAATTTCCCCAAAAGAAATGCCTATCGAATTTTCTCTACTCGTTCAGTCGAGGAAAAAGTAAATTTTACTTTGTCGATGTTCAGTAATTTCATCGAACACTTCCTAGACAACCCACACAACTTCCCTACTTTCACAACACGTGTCACATACCAAAGGTCACTTCCACCTCCACGTGTTACTCACGTGGCTTTGTCTTAGAGCTTCTTCCACCAAGGCAAATCGTTAAACCACAGAGACGAAGAACAGTACTAACAAAGCCTTCCCACAAATAAAAAAAATGCGATTCAATAATCTTCGCCGTCAACTCTCCAACTCATCCGGCATTTATCACCGGACGATACACAGCGGTCTCGAAGATGCCGGCCCGATGGCATCTAAGCTTAAATCCCGATCCGTCGTCCGGTTTAGCGGACCGGATACGGTTAAGTTTCTCCAGGGGTTGCTGACCAACGATGTACGGAGGTGGTTCGGTGAATCGTCCGGCGAGAAAAGCTCGACGGTTCCTCCTACTCCGAACATGCCTTCCGTCTCGACGCCGCCTATGTACGCCGCGCTTTTAACTCCCCAGGGAAGGTTCCTGTACGATTTTTTCCTGTACAGCCCGACCCGACCCGATGAAAAGCTCGATCGAACCGGGTCCGGACCCGGGTCGGATCCGGGTCGTGATGGGTCTGTTGAGCTGTTTGCAGATGTTGATGTCTCTGTCCTCGATGAGTTGCTTGAAACACTCAAAAAGTAAGTCTCTTTTAGGTCTTAGCAATCCTCCTTACTGATTAGGGTTTACATTTTAGATTCTTGTGGAAGAAGGAACCATTTTGTTGTTAAGGGTTAGTTCGTGTTTGTGGAAATGTTTGGTAGATATCGTTTGAGGTCCAAAGTGGATATTGAAAACGTTGCAGAGGAGTTATCGTGTTGGCAGCGTTACGGTAGGAACCTAACTGGATCTTCTTCTGTTGGTTGGGGCGGTGGTGTTGATCGTGCTGGTGAATCTACAGCTAGTGGTAATAAGTATGGTTGGCAATGGTACGAGGATCCGAGGTTGGACTGTCTCGGTTACAGAAGCGTCTTTCCTTCTGATGCAACTCGTAAGGTTCTTGATCGAGTCAAAGCTTTAGCTCTTGGGCGTTGTATACTGACTGATTGTACTTTGTTTTGATGTTTTGAAGCGCCTTTGGTGGAAGCAGATAAAGAAACAGATGAAAGCAATTACCTTTTGTGGAGATTAGAGCACGGAGTTGCTGAAGGATCAGCTGAAATACCTAAAGGTTTGATCTTTGTTCTTTTCTTTCTTGCTCATTGGATAATACTCTCTTCTAATATGTGGTGCAACTACAGGTGAGGCAATTCCACTTGAATATAACTTTGTGGGTCTTAATGCGATAAGCTTTGACAAAGGCTGCTATGTTGGTCAAGAGCTTATAGCTCGTACTCACCACCGTGGTGTCATCCGCAAACGCCTAGTCCCTTTACGATTCATTGATAGCAGTGGGAAAGGTTAAAGCTTTCAAAACTTTCTTTGAATCTTTGTGGTCAAGAATGCAAACGATTTGTAATGGTGCTTGTTTAATGCAGAGGTGAACCAGAAAATCGCAGCTGGAGCTGAAGTGGTTGAATCAGGAAGCGGCAAGAAAGTGGGGACAGTTTCAACAGCTTTGGGTAGCCGAGGAATGGGAGTGATGAGAGTAGAGGAAGTCTTTAAAGCATCGGCTGAATTGACAGTAAGTGGGTCAGAGGAAGTGAAGGTGGAGGCAATTAGACCGAGGTGGTGGCCAGCTGAGTGGTTCCAACAGAATCAGTCAGGGGTTGCCTCTGCGTCGTAACTACTTTTCGAGGTTAAAGAAATTTTTTGTTGTTTTACATAATGGTGTTACGGATTTACATATCCTTTAAAAGAATAAAGTTGAATACTTTTCCGGCGAGAAGCTATGTTAGTGGTAGGCAACAAGCAAGTAGGCAACAAGCAAGTTTGTAGCTTTGTTTTGTATTACACTGTTGAACAAGTAATAAAGGTTGAAACTTTCAAGTTTTAGTTGCTGGATGTTTATTAAATTTTGGTGGTCTTGGTAGATGAATTTGGTTACAAGTCTGATCTTAGTTTGATCAAGAAGGGACGTTCAGTAAATTTCATAAGTTAGGTCTTTTAGGTCAAGTGCTAGTGAATATTCAAAATGAAATTGTTACAATTTCTGCATAGCAATTGTGAGGCTGAACGGATGTATTGGCAAATGCCAGGTACATTCCCAAGTTCTCTAGAAACCTGGTTTCAGTGACAACTTGGAATCATTGGGCTTTCCGTATCACTTATACATGGTGTGTTGAAGATTGAGCGGGGCTTCAGAACCATCATGGAAGGATTAAGATTTGGAAGTCTGTTTTTTTTTTCTCCCAGGGGCTGTTGAAACAAATCATCACATAGAAGAGGCAAAAATGAAACCAACTCATGGCTTAGCTAACTTGATCAATGAGCCAAAAGGAAATGGATTTTCCTGTTGTGAAAGAATATCTTAACAACGACAAGGTCTTCTAACTCGTGTTTTATGAGAATTCTGTTCTCGATTAGTGCAACAGAGCTCTGTGGGAGCTCCTTTGATATCAGTGTCTTCTGGTGTATCAGTTTCTCTCTAAGTGTGATACTTTGGTGATCAAGTTGATTAACAGAATAAGAAAGGTGAATACTTTTCATTGAGGAAGTTGTATGTTAACATAAAACATTGAAGTAATGTACAACTCTGGAGATAATATGTTTTTTTTTTTGGATAAAAGATTTAAAGGAGATAATATGGTATTAGAGGAAATAATGTTTTATTTAAAAAGTAAACTTCTCCTCGAACTGATTCAAAACCTTGAAAGAAAAAACACAAACTTCAACCCCTTCTGTTCCCAATCATCGATCTATCGTACAGCACAGTTCGACACAGGGGCAAGTGTTTCTGCGCTGAAGCCACACCAAGAGACCACCATCGTGGAAGACATGGGAACATGTCATGCGTGTAGGTACACCATGTTTCGAATTCGAACCACGAGAGACAACGTTGAACACGGTTCTATTTCCATCTTAGAACTCTTCAAGTCCTCTTTGCTCATCTTTCCTTGTTGAACCATCCTCGTTAACACCTCTTCCTTCGATGGAGAAAGGCTTATATTGGCGGTGAAGCTCGCGATTAAACCGTGTTTACTTGATTAAAACCCTTAAATTTCTTCTTATATAGTAGAACGTTCAGATTATGTTGAAGGCTTCTCTATTATGAAAAATGGTGACCATTCATCGTCTCCGCATGAAAGACAAATGTACATTTTAAAGTTCTATCTTGAAATCTAATTTCATTCACAAGGCTGTTCAGTTTCATGGAAGGATTAAGATGTGAAGTTCTGTATTTTTCTCCAAGCGGCTGTTGAAACAAATCACATTGAAGAATAGGAATGGCTATTCCTGTTTTTTTTTTCTTTGGATCTTCAACAAGAAAAACAGAGCACACTACACATGCAGCTTTATGACACTTTGGTGTCTGTGTAGGTGGGGATGTTTTTTTGATTAAGTTGATAACAGAAAAGATAGACTTTGTTACTTGTATGTGATCATAAAACTATATATTTAAGTACTGATACAATTAAAATTTCAACACACTCTCAGAATCGACTCAAAACCCTAAAACAAAAGAAAAAAAAAACCAAAATTACATTCGAACAACACACTCTCAGAATCGACTCAAAACCCTAAAATAAAAGAAAAAAAAAACCAAAATTACATTCGATTTTAGGAACTACGACATCTAATTTTCTCTTCGAAGCCTTAACTTCAATCCCCATTGTTCAAAATAGTAGACCGATCGTACAGCACAGTGCGACACAAGGGGCAAGTGTTTTTGCGTTGAAGCCACTCCAACAGACAACCATCGTGGAAGACATGGGAACAGGTCATGCGTGTAGGGACACCACGTTTCGAGTTCGAATCACGGGAGATGAGATTGTCGAGACAGATAGAACACGGCTCGGGCTCTGTTTCCATCTTCAAACCCTTGGTTTCCTCTGTATATCCGACACTCCCTAATCGAACCAACCTCAACAAGAAAGCCTTCGATGATAACAACTCGTCTCGAGAAGTGTGATCAGACCTAACCACGACGTTCTCGTAAAAAACTTTGCAGTAGATTTCCATGACGAAACCGTTGCGTCCATAACCTAATGAGATTGCAGCCGTCGAGATCTTTTTGGCTAAATATGATAATAAGTAAAGACGGTTAGTATCTTGAATCCCTTGTTCCCAGAGAAGTTGTTGGAAGATGTTGCTGGGACTTGAACTAAGGAGATTGATATTGATGTAAACTGGTGGATAAACCAAAGTGGACCGGCCAATAAAGAATCGACGACCGGTCGTTGGGTTTTCACGGACATCATAAAATTTTGTGTCGATGATCATGGTGACTGAGTTTCCGTTCCCTTCTGATGGAGAAAGAATTCTAGACTGAGTTACGCGAAAATCCACTAGTGGAGTATTCATGTTTGAAAACGCAACAAATTCAGAAGAGAGACTGATGAAAAATAGCAATATTTTTATTGTGGCAGAGAAATAGAATTATGAAAAAGCTGTCAAGAGAATGAAGTTGTGAAGTTTATGGATATGTTAATTAGATATATATAAGAGCGACATTGGTATTTTTTTTTGTTATAATATTTCCTTTTTTTAGTTTTGTTGTAAATTTCCTTTTAACTGATTGTTATAAATTTCCTTTTTCTGGGTTTTTTATATAAAGAACTTCCATTTTTTAATCAACGAATTTCATTTTTTTATTTGCAGTTCTAGAGAATAAAGTTGAATACTTTTCCTGCGAGAAGCTGGCTTTTTATGTTAGTGACAGTCAACAAGCAAGTTGGTACCTTTGTTTCTATTCCACTGTTCAACAAATAACAAAGATTGAAACTTTTATTGATACTGGTTTTGATTTTATTGCTTTGTTGATGAATTTGGTAACAAGTCTGATTTGAGCTCAACTCCAAACTGACTCCAACTGAACTTTAAAACTTAACTTACTGTCAAACCAAACAAACAAAAATTTAATTTCCTGAACAAAACCGAACTGGATCTTCAGAAATCCCCCGGACTCAAATGAGCTTGGCCATGTTCTTATCTTGTGCATTGCTGTAATTTTTGCTTGCAGTGACGGATCAGTTTGTCTCCATTGAACTGTACGAGTATGGTCCCACCAACGTTTATCTTCCAAGAGTCGCTGCGGACTTTACAAGCTTGCTGAGAGTCACACCTGCTTCATGAGGGGTTGCCCTCTTTCAGACTTTCAGAAAGGAACAACAACCGATCTGTTTACCTTCCATTTCTTGCAACAAAAGTTTCCTTTTTTTTTTGGCTTCGTATGTTACTTTCCAAATATGTAAGGAGAGAGGTTTATGCAGATGTCATGTTTCATGCTTTTCCTCGTCATCACCAGATTCTTCTTCATCCAGTTGTCTACTCTATCTGAACATGAGGGAGCTCCAAGAGTTGAAGACCACACTCTTTTATCATCCAAAAGTAATCGTGAACCTTGAAGTCAAAGACAAGTACGCTTTCTGCTTCAGGACTGTTGCACTCGTCTAGAGAAAAAGAAGCTTCAAATACATAGATATGGTCTGTGAATGCACGTGGAGTAGGTAATAGATGCACACTCGATCCATATCGAGTAGTGAGGCCATTCTGTTTGCCGTTGACGCGACAAGATAACCTCATGGTATCCTGTTTCTTATAACCATCGCTATGTGGGTAAGTATCATAATCACCATAGACTATGACCTCCTCGTCGTAGTCATCAGCCTCCTCATCAACATCACCCTCGTCATCGACCATCAAAAGACAAGCCTTAAATTTCAAGAACATAGGAAGATGCCTCTCTTTCAAATGGATTGTTATGGAACCTCCAGTAGCTCGATGAATGAAGTGTCCAGAAACTTCTCCAGCGGGTAAAAGCGCATGTTTGCAAACCGATGTCTGGATGAGCTCTCTCGCCTCATGATTCAAGTTGACGCAGTTTAAAAAATTCAGACGGATCTCTGGATTGCGAAAGGAGCCATCTATTGTCTCAAGTGAGTCACAGTTCTCCGCATCTAGAGATGAAAGGGAATCTGGAGGCTGAGGTAATGATACAAGACTTCGACATTCATAGAGTGAAAGCTGTTTTAGTTGAGGAAGCTGTTTGATGAAATCTGGAACAGTCTTGAAATCATTACGGATGAAGAAGAGTGACACTAGAGAAGTGTAAACCGTCTCTGGCAGACAAATCTGTAACATATCTGTCTGTAGAGTCCACTGGTTTAAGAAGTCAGAAAACCACCTGATGTTTACTTCCACATACCTAGACGGATCCTTATCACCACGAGTAATTTGCATACAAGAAACTCCTACCATCTTGGATATTCTTGACAATGAAACGTTGTCCAGCTTCCAGCATCTGAACATAGCAAAGTGTCGAAGCCGAGAGAGATTCTCGATCCACGGAGGAACTTCTTCTATTAACGTTTTCACTCAAGTCCAGCTCTTCAATTCCTTCAGGAACAGGGGGAAACACCTTCAGGCCTTTGCACTTATGCATATCTAGTTTATAGAGACGAGACCACAGCCTGATAGATGAAGGCAATTCTTCGATAGCTGAACTACTCAGATTGAGTTCTTGGATATTTGTGGTGATCTCTGGAAAAGTTTTTAACCGCTAAGAACCAGTTTCTCGAGACTAGTGGCATTACAAATAGAGGAATGGGAGGTTCACAAGACTTGTGCAACTGAGATCCAATGTCTTAAGACTAGTGGCGTTTCCAATAGAGGAAGGAATTTCCAACAGACTCGTGCAGAACGAGAGAAGCAATGACTCGAGGTTAGTGGCGTTTGAAAGATCTGGAATCTCTTTCAAGCTCCTGCTGTCACTCAAATCCATCCGCTTGAGATTCTTAAGCGACTGTGCAAAACAAAAATAAGAGCACACTTCATTCATGTGTTTAGAGTCGAGTCGAGATGGTTTTTTGTAAAAACAATCATTATATGTTTACCTGGATTCCTTCCCACAGCTTCTCAAATTTGCTCCCCCGCATGATAAGTTCAACGAGAAACTTTGTGGAGAACGTAGAGGGCCAAAGTCTTAGTGGACAATAGTCCCAGTGCAGTAACCTGAGTTTACGAGGAAGACAATTCAGACCAAGAGGGAAGTTCAATTTATCTCTTAAACAGTCGTGAAATATCAAAAACTAGAGATTAGTCATCCCATCAAACACGCTTTCTTCTACAACTAATGCGTCCTCCTCGATCTTAGAGATATTTAGCATTATGCCTAGAATAGTCCCAGTGCCCTGTGTTGTTTTCCAAAGCAAAGATTTAGTTAATTGACTAAAAGTATATATAGTATCAGACAAGTAGTCAGCTGTAAATATACTTACTGCATTGTCTGTGATAACATCAGAAATGTCATTAACATCTACTAAAAACTGACGTTTCCCAGGCTCTCTGATAGATTCTTTACGGACAATGTCAACACCTAGTTGTTGCAGCAAAGAATGCATCCTTAGGAAACCCACATTTGAAGAAGATATGAGAGATTTACGAGTTAAGACTTCCAATCCATGGTTAACATCCAAACCGCTGTTAGCAAGCCACTGTTTCACATGGTCAGCTCGAAAACCGTGGAACAAACATGCTACGTGGAGAAAGAGAGATTTATCTTTTTCGCTTAAGACGTCATAGCTGAATCTTAGAGTTCTTTCTATCTCACCAATCTCACCGTCAAGGCTTGTCCTTGACCTTGGCAGTGCATTTTCCCACTCGTCCAGGGACATTCCTCGCAAATAAGACCCCATAACTCGAAGACCCAGAGGAAGTTCACCCGCAAGTTGAGTAAACTCCGTGGCAAGTTTCTTAAAACCATCACGTGGGAACTTTTGACCGAAAGCGTATAGACAGAAGATCTGGAGGGCTTCATCAGTAGCCGGAAGATCCAGCTTGTAAATATGGTTGATCCCATGTGCACTCAGAAGCCTTTGATCTTGTGTCGTGATGATAATCTGACTTCCGTAGCCGAACCACTGAGTTTCTTTGGCCATTGCATTTAGTTGCTCTAACTGATCAACCCCATCAAGAATGACAAGAACTTTGTGGTCCTTGAGCCTCTCTTGCACCGCACCTAGATGATGAATCTGGATATCCTTCTGGTTGAATATTTCAGACAAGAGCAGTCTTTGTAAATTCATTTTCCTTTGCCGCTCACCATTCATTAAACCCTCATCATGGCAGCGTCTCATATAGCTTAGCCTGATATTCTCTATGAAGACAGCAAACTGGAAATCTCCAGAGATCTGGTCATATAGCACTCTTGCAACGGTGGTCTTGCCAATCCCAGGAGGACCCTGTCATCCTCACATCACCAGACTCGGGGCATAATAAGGAATTGATCTTTGTGATATGCGGTCTGAGTCCAACATAGTCATCAAAATCCCTCGACGGCGTATAGTTCAACACGTCCGACACTCATGTCCGCTTCTCTATCCTAAGAGAGAGAGAGAGAGAGGGTAAGGAACTCATAAACACACACGGCTTAACCAGTCAAGAGAACATACGTACCAGTTGCGAGAGTCCTCTCCAAGTATATTGGCAACCGAAGAAGATTGATCTTTGAGCAGCCTTATTGTTGTTACGTGAGGAGCATATTTAGATGTTGTTTGGATTATAAAACTCAGAAAACAAGGGAGAGATTGTTGAGTTATGTTAACTGAGCTTTATATAGATGCTGGAACTTGGTGATTACTTGTGAGACAAGTATGTGCAGAATGATATGGTGTAGCTGAAGCAAAAACGTGATGGTACGTGAGTTGCTGAGAATATGTGATGGAAAGGCCACATGGGCTTTGAATTAATAAGAGAAGTCATGTGGGCCTTGGTGATTTGTACTAAGCCCAATCCTTGGTTAGGGTTTGGCGTTTGAGTATAAAGACAACGAGACGGTGACTGGAAGTGTTACGCGTCTAGGGTTTATTGAAGATGCACATGGATGTGTGTGACGTCGTCCTACCAGTTGAGAGATCTGGTAGTTTTGTTATAGAGAACTATACTCGTCAAGAAGACAAGGAGTAGTAGTTGCTCTCATCTTTGTAATTCTAGATAAGAGTGGTCGGCACGGGTGTGTGCTGGTACCATATAGCAATTGTAGTTGCGATCTTTCTAGTGAATGAGTTCTGGACGTGGTCCCGGGGATGTAGGAAACGAACCTCGTTAACAAATTTCTATGTGTTCTTTACTTTATGCACTTACATATTTGCTCTCTAACATATTTGCAAAGGAATACATAGACTAGCCACAAATCTGTTCTTTCAATTGGTATCAGAGTCAGGTTCCCGCTATAGATGTGTCGGATCTAGTTTTGATTCGGGTATGATCCTGGAGATGGTATTTGTGGCTAAGATAGAAGACTTCAGCGAAGGTGTGGAGTAGTCGGAAACGCTAGGGCTGAACGAGAAATATGAAGCCTTGATAATCGACTTCTTACGTCTGTGGGACGTCATGGCAGTGAGAACTCTATGAAACTATGGCTGCTTTGTTAGAAGTGACGATTTTAAGAACCTAGAAGAGAAATGCAGAGAATCAATGGAGAAGTAAGCTCATGAAGTTGTGGTGTTGACAAGAGGCTAGCCGTCGAAGTTTGAAAAAGGTTTTTGGTGGTTACAAGTGTGTAACTTGGAGATCAAGGAACATATAAAAATGTGTTGGCTTGAGCCTTAACGATGGTTAGAAATTGGTCAGTCGAGATACAACAGGTGTTTGTAGTCTCATAAACCTGATTGAACGACTTGAAGAGAGTGTTCAAATGATTTCTAATACAAGTTCATACTCCGATCTACCAAAGACCACTGAAACGATTCGTAGGAAAGTCTCAAAGGGGGCAGCGTAGAAGATGAAGAAGTGTTTTTGTCAAGGCAGATCATTGATCGTATATAAAGTGTGGAGATTTTTTGTAGTGCATGTGGGTGTTTTAGAGGTCAGCGACAACATTTACTGGAAATCGCAGACATGTCATCAAGATTTGATAGAGAGAGAGACAAAATGGCTTGCGCTTGGGATCAATTTAAAAACTTATGAGAAAGAAGAGCTGGTTGTGAGCGTTATCTTAGTGGTGATCAGATTGGTACCGAGATGTGTGAGAAGCCATGATAAGTTGTGAGGTCTCGAAAGACTAGCGGCAGGAACATGCTTTAGAGAAAGCTAAGAGAAATAAATCATCTCCTGATAGGTGCAGAGAGTTTGGATCAGCTCAAGTGAGTAGTAGCATGAGCAGTAAAGTGTCAGTGAAGATATAGTCAGCATCAGGACTTTCAATTGAAGAGTTAGGATTTTCTGTCAACAGTGATCGGTTATATCTGCCTATAAGAGAGCTGTGTCGAAAATGTCTTTGTTTCAGTCTCATTGTCATAAAAGAAAGAACTGGATCCGGATCAGTCTACTGGCTACAGCTCAGAGGGTTTGAGTTTGGGTTGGCTAACCTGAGTTTTTGGGAGAAGATGAAGTGTCATGCGAGTTCTCAGTGGACGAGAAATGTATCAAGGAGAAGAAGAAGATCAAGGTACTTTCGGATCATAGGGAAACAAGCTGAGAGTTTTCAAGGTAGATTGGTGCATTCAGAAGCATATGCAAAAACTTGTGATGTCTCCTGTCAGAATTGATCAAAGGTTTCAGAATAGTGTTTGAAAGCTGCTTGGAGTTGTCAATGAAGAACCATGGGTCTGTGTTAAATTATCTCCTAAGCTGGGTTCAAGAAATGTTAATGGTAACAGTGAGAGGTACAAAGTGTTTAGATGGAGTTGAATGCTGGGTTCTCATTGCAAAAGTGATCCGTGTGATTGAATATGTTCTGTGAGACTCAAGAAAGTAAGCTTTGTTGCTCACATGTGATGAAACTTGAGAATTACCTGGGTGAGTAAGATACTGTCAGTCTTAGTACACGGAAGAATGTTGTAGAATGCAGAGATTTTGGTCAGAAATGATCAAGTTCAGCCTGGTATTTATAAGGTTGACAAAAGGCTGAGATTCATGGCTAATAAGTGTGAAGCACGCAAAATCAGAATGAACATGAATGATGAAGTATTGAAATCGTGGTGTGAAGCGTATGGTTCTGTTCTTGTTAAGATGAATCAAGAAGTGAGTGTGATTTCAGATCAAAGAACAGAATATCTGGAAGCAAAAGAAGTATACTGCCGTGTCAATGGTTATTATCTCTGGAACATGAGAGTTCAGTTCATAAAGCAAGGGCAGCATCAGAACTGCTGGTATAAGAAGACAGTATCGAAGTCAGATGAGATTCTATCAAGTTACTTGCAAAAAGGCTTTATGTTGTAAAATATATCAAGAGATGCAGTACTAGTGTTGCAAGTGAATGTTGCAAAGACTAAAAGTAGATGTCATGGGTGGTCAATCCAGGTTTCTAGACTTGCAGAGAAGTGATTGGAGATGTATCAGAATCGCTTCAAGAAAAAATCAGAGGATTATTGAATAATTTGACGACCTAAGTTTCAATAGTGCTAGAGGTAAGTTTGTGTACCACCAGAAGGAACATTTGCAGAGTCAATAAATTCCTGGAGGCTGCAGAGATAGTTCTTCATGATGCTTATAGAATCAAGGGAAGAGTTACAAAAGATTTATATATAAAGCACAGAGACAGAAGAAGAATCAATCGATATTATTTTATCTGATCTGAAAAGAGGCTTAGGGGTCACACTTAATACAATGGAGAAAGCTTCAGTTGCAGAAAGCGTTCATGGTATTCTTCAAGATACATAGTCGATTTGAGAGCAAGCTAAGCTGAAACAGAGATAAGATTTCTGGATGTTATATTGGGTGCAGCAGTGAAAGAAGAAGAGAAATCAAGATTTGAGTAGTTAAAAAGAGATCACAAAAAGTCCTCAAGGCAAGGCACTAGCAATCAAGCTGTTAAAATACAGTCACTCGCTGTGTTGGTAATGCAAGCAACTGGTGTACTCTCTCTTGGTTAAAAGTCATTTGTTCAAAGACCATTTTAAGAAGAAAACTCAAGTATGCTCGCTGAATTTTCTTTCAATATGGTGCCGTGAGATCTGGCTACGCTTGGTTCTGGTCTACAAGTCAAGTAGAAGAGATATGGCCTTGCTGTTGATTTCAGAAAGATTGGCTTATATTAGTGCAAAATTTTTATGCTGCTAGACTCAAGAATCTCAGTTTCGTCTCTGTAAACACGATATGTCTCTTGTTTCCAGACTGAAGGGGGAAGATCAAGTAATCAAACTTGTTAGAGATGAAGCGAGTAATACACATGCTCTGAAGAAATCAAGGGAATCAGGGACTGAGAAATGAAAAATGCAGAAAAGGAAGAATTCTTGTCTGATTCAGTTTTCATAGCATCTAAGATAAGTGTGAAGCTGTGTTGAGCAGATGGGATCCCGGGAAGCAGTTAGCGTCAAAGTTGGTATATCTGGGTATGGTGTTGAAGAATAAAGATGGAAAAATCATTTGTCTTGAATTTGGCTAGAGCACGGAGTAAGAAGTACAACTTGTGAGGGAGCAAAACAGAGGATGGTTGCAGGTTTTGCAGAGTTCGTTTAAAAGAGCATGCAAGGTTTATTGTTCTCAGACAACATGTATTTGGTAGCTTGGAAAGGTGATTACTACAGTATGTGAGTTCTGTCAAGACTCAAGCGGAAAAGAAAACAAGAATTGCAGATTTTTGTTAAAGGATCGTACTCATCTGAAGCTGAGAAAACTTATGGGCATCTCAAGTCAACAAGAAGATTAAAAAAAAAAAAAATGATCCAAAAAACTGTTGCATCAATATGTTCTAAGATGGGTGTTTCAAGGCAACGTGTTGAGATTCAAAAGTAATCTGATTGAGCTGAAACTTGGTGAAAATCCTCATTACGCTACTGTCTTGAAATTCAACGGTGGGATTGTGATTCCAACGGTTGGTGTAAGTTGTGTCTGAGCTTCGTTAACTCCCTCCAGAGACTTTCTAGACATGTAGAGCTGGATTTCAATAGAAGGAATTTGTTGCAGAGACCTATGTCTTTGTTGATTGATGGAGCGCCAGAACAGCTGATTAAGAGTCTGCAGTCATGTTTTTACCAATGGTTCTTGCACGTGACTCAAGTAGAAGAGAATGTTTTTGATAAATACAAGAAAAGCAGCTTGTGGAATCATGGTCAAAGGCAAGCTCAGACCTCTAAATTGCAAAGAGTTACTAAACCAAAAAAAAAAAAAAGGGTTCAGAGTCTGAAGGATGAAGCAACATTCTGATTCTGTGAAGAGAGGGATCATCGTAAGGCTAAGATGCAGATTTCCACCATCAAAATCTTAGACTATTGTAGCAATAAAGGTCATCAAGAGATCTCAAGGTGTCAGTGAGTGGTTGCTTGAAGTGATATTCAGTCTCAGGAATATATTTGTTCATCTTTTCATTGTTGACGAGTCTGAAAACTCAAGAGTTCAGAGTTTGAGAGTTTCAAATCCAAAGATGCTCAGTGTGGTCTTGAAACTAAAGCAAGAAGATGACTGTGAAGTGAAGTTAGAAGGCTCATGTGGCTACCTCAAAGGATAACAACGAAATCAGAGAAATCACTGGTCTTTAAGGTGAAATGAACAATAGAAAGTCATTGTGTCTGGTGCATGAGGAATGATGTTCTCGGGGTTTTATAAATTATAGTTAAATGTGCGAGCTAGTGCTCTTAGGATGCCTCCGCTGGGACGAGATCAGAGTGCTATGTTCTTACCGTTACGTGTGAACCGCTAAGTCAGCAATCTAAAAGGGGTCCAACTCATCAGAACACAAGAATTTATTGCAGAATCAGTCTGGTGTCTTGTGATGATTGTTCTTTGGTGCAGTTTTAAGATGGAACACAAGATTTTCTTGTCAGTGTTGAGAGAAGAGTTGTTCAAGGTGCCTTTCTGATAATGGAACAACTTCCTTTGAGTTTCTTCACTGTGTTTTCAGAAGTTTGATTGAGATCATACGAGTGATGGTTTCTCGGAGAAGTTTCTCCTACTGCAGTCTTTGACATGATCTGTGATACTTTCACGAGAATATTAAAAGGGCTAAAGATTGATGACATGTGGTTTGGAGCAGTACTTTCCAGTGTGTCCTGAAAAGAATGAGCAATGGAAGCTTTCAGAAAATGGTGATGCGTAAGATTTGTTTTGTTCCTCTGTTTCAGGTTCTTAAGATTTGAGAGAATGTTGTCAAGCTGGGTCTGATGCTAAATCATAGAAAAGATGATGAATAAATATGTGTAACTGGACAGAATCACATCTTGGTTACTCTTGGTAGCAAAACGTCAAAGATATCAGTGTCTTACTCGAGAAAGCAAAGGGGAGCTGAGTTTTTCTTATATGCCAATGGCTACAGGACTTTTTTAAAAAAGGGAGGTTAAAGTGATTGAGTACTGTTGTAGCAGATACTTGATTTTGCTTTAGATTCTTTCTATAACGAAGTGGTTGAGCCTACACTTGGTTTGGTGTGTTGCAAGTTATCTGATTCAGTTTCTGCAAGTGTTACATAAAACTCTACGTGCTGATTCCTTGACGGGGTTCCAAGAGTTCCAAGAAGAAAAAGGAAATTAGATCAAGTTGTTTGAAGAGAGAATGGAACAAGAGAAGAATGAAGCTCAGAACTGCTACTGCATCAGTCAGAGACTGTTCTGTGCGTACGTCAGGCTCCGATCCTGTGCTATTGGCGACAGCGGTATCTGTTTGATGTTGGGACAGCTGATTCTAAGCAAATAGCATAGATGAGGACTACATGTTATAATCTGATTTTCTGGTTTTCTCTAGTTCAGAGAAAGAATGTGTGACAAGAACATGTTACTTTGGGTACGGTTAAAATGAAGGTTGATAGTATCAAAGGATATCAAAGATTTTTGATTAACAGCAGAAGTTATAGAAGAAACAAAGCCAAGCTTATATCATCTAAGAATCAAAGAAGAAGTGAACTGGGTTTATGGATTCAACACACGTTAAGTGTTAAACATGATATTTTTGATTATCAATCTTGGTCTAAACTGGATGCACAGCAGATGATAGTGTTGAAGAGTTTCATGGATTTTCTAAATCTAGTTCAGAACACCAAAAGGCAATGAGACTATAACCGAGTGTATGGATTCTGTCACTTGCAGCATGAGTTGATGCGACATGAGATCTTGAGAAACAGTCAGACCTTCCGGAAGCTAGAGACAGATCTACAAACGACTGTGTTATATGAATGTGCACTCAAATAGGGAGAGAATCTAACTGATGGTGGGAGAGCAGTTCTAAGTGATCATCAGTTTTACGCAGAATTTATTGGAAAGTGACGTTGAGACAAAAGTATGAATGTGTTCTACTTACTAAGCGTGGTGGTTTTATGTGAGTGTGCACTCAAGCAGGGAGAGAATGTCATGCAATAATCTAGGGTGAGCGTTTGATGCCTTCAAAGTTGAGCTTGAGTTAACACACTCAAATAAAAAGGGAGAGAATGAAGAAGATTGATCTTTGAGCAGCCTTATTGTTGTTATGTGAGGAGCATATTTAGATGTTGTTTGGATTATAAAACTCAGAAAACAAGGGAGAGATTGTTGAGTTATGTTAACTGAGCTTTATATAGATGCTGGAACTTGGTGATTACTTGTGAGACAAGTATGTGCAGAATGATATGGTGTAGCTGAAGCAAAAACGTGATGGTACGTGAGTTGCTGAGAATATGTGATGGAAAGGCCACATGGGCTTTGAATTAATAAGAGAAGTCATGTGGGCCTTGGTGATTTGTACTAAGCCCAATCCTTGGTTAGGGTTTGGCGTTTGAGTATAAAGACAACGAGACGGTGACTGGAAGTGTTACGCGTCTAGGGTTTATTGAAGATGCACATGGATGTGTGTGACGTCGTCCTACCAGTTGAGAGATCTGGTAGTTTTGTTATAGAGAACTATACTCGTCAAGAAGACAAGGAGTAGTAGTTGCTCTCATCATTGTAATTCTAGATAAGAGTGGTCGGCACGGGTGTGTGCTGGTACCATATAGCAATTGTAGTTGCGATCTTTCTAGTGAATGAGTTCTGGACGTGGTCCCGGGGATGTAGGAAACGAACCTCGTTAACAAATTTCTATGTGTTCTTTACTTTATGCACTTACATATTTGCTCTCTAACATATTTGCAAAGGAATACATAGACTAGCCACAAATCTGTTCTTTCAGCAACGTCCATCAACGCTCGCCTCCATCTCTGCTTCACCTCTTCCGTTTTCCCGACACAGGTTTTGTCAAAGGCTTTCCCGAAGTCTCCTGTCTGCTTTCTCACATCAGAGGGATCCACTTGATAGAAAACAGTCAGAACCGTTTGACCAATCTCTTCCCTGCACCTCATAATCTCCACCAACTCGTTGAGACACCAGCTTGATGAAGAGTAGTTCTTTGAGAGCAAGACAATGGCGATCTTTGATTCTCTAATCGCTCGAAAGAGCTCAGGACCGATTGACTCGCCTCTCTTGATCTCGTTATCAACGAAAGGAACGATTCCTCTGCTTTCGAACTCCTTTTGAATATGACTCAGAAGACCTTTCCGTACGTCTTCCCCGCGGAAGCTAGGGAACACTTGGTGTGTCCAGATTCGTGACAGAGGGGATGAACGAGACGGAGGAGATGAGATCAGAGATGACGAAGGCTCGACTGATTTGGGTTTTTTTGTATACCAAAAAGCCAAGTACACAGAAAAGTGTGACGAAACCAACCGCCAGAGCAGTAGCCACTGTAATGTAAAACGAGTAATTCATTAGAATGATCGATGGAGCAAACATACAAGACAAGTAGGCCTGGGATTTCGGGTATTCGGTTCGGTTCCGGGTCGGAACCGTTCGGTTCCGGGTTTTTGGTTATTTGAAAAGTGTATCCAATGAGTACTTTGAACACCTACGGTTTGGTTTCGGATCGGGTCTGACCGGTTCCGGGGTCGGTTCGGTCTTCTGATAAAAGTAACCATATCCAATCCGAAAAATGGGTACTCAATGTTTCGGTTTAAAAAGTATCCGAATGTAGACCCGAAACCAATTGGGTACAAACGGTTCGGTTAAACCCGTACCGAAAACAAATTATTAACCGAAAAAACGATTTTGAAACCAAATTCATGAACTGAAATAAAAACAAGAACTGAAAATAACATACTTGATGTCTGAAAGACTTAAACAAGAACAAGAACTGAAACAAAGCATCACAAGTTCACAACCCAAACATAAAGAAAAGCAAGAACTGAAACAAAGCATCACAAGTTCACAACCCAAACATAAAGAAAAGCAAATCACAAGTTCACAAATCACAACCGAAACATAAAGAAGTTGATGTCTTAAACAAGAAAAAAAACGAAATGATGCAAATCACAAATGACAGTCACTCTCAGTCGTCCACACTCCATACTCCATAGCCACTCCTTATTCTAAATTGCATCCAGCTTCAAACTCTATGAAAACAAATACAGAAACCTATAAGTGTTCAAAACTTGAAGATTCAAAGTTATATTATAAAGAGTTTAAAGAAGTGAATCATACCTCTCAGAAGATCATCTTGAGTTTCCACATCTGAAAGTAACTGCTCTATTGTAAGAATGCCTTTCTCATTGATGTGAATCTCGGACTTCAACCATTGTTCTGTGCACACCAACACCTCAACCATGAAGTGAGTTAAGCAGCTCCTGTACGGGTCTAAGACTCTCCCACTAGTGCTAAATGCACTCTCTGATGCTACAGATGATGCTTGAACCGCAAGAATATCAGCAGCTATCTGAGAGAAGATCGGGAACTTCACACTGTTTCTTCTCCACCACGATAAAACATCAAACTCGGCTCCAAGTCCAGTACCACTCTTTGTAACCTCTACTTTCTCTCTCAAATAAACTTCTAACTCATTACTAGAATCTTGTGTACCTGTTTCTTGTACAAGCTCCTCGTAGAGATTATCCATTCTTTCGTATCCGATACCACTGCCTACAACTGGACTCTGGAGAACTGCACCACTGTCTTGAGTTTGGGTTTGAGAAGATGATCCTCCTTGCGACTGCGAGCCACCTGATCCTCCACCACTTGTGATGTATCCAAGAGTGTACTCTTCATATAAGCGCTTCAGGATGTCCATTATTGATTCAGAAAGCAGAGTATACTCGATGCTTTCTTTTCCGTAGAGCTTCTCAAAGCAGAGGTTAGCAAAGTTCATCTTCTTTCTTGGATCAAAGACAGTAGCAACAATCAAAAGCTTATTCATCTTACAGCTCTTAGACTTACTGCTCTCAGACTCAGATTCTTCAACAAATGGATTCCAGTACTTCCTTATCTTCCCCATCATATTCAAAGCTTTCAACCGCAGTGTTTCATCAGGTCCAGGCACAGAGCTTATCTTGCTGACATTCCTAGTGATGGTGACAATCTCATTGTAGATCTTGTGCGACGTAATGCCCTTTGTAGCCGACAGCATCAGAGTTGAATTGTAAAAGATGACAAGAAAGTGTACCAACCTCTCAGCTTCTTCCCAATCTCTTGTAGTCGGTGGTCCAATCCTCTTTTTTCCATTTTCAAGCTCCATGAAGTAGTCATTGTACGGTTTGTCTTCAGCCTCCATCTTCTCAAATGCTGCCTTGAATTTGATCGCTTGGTCTAGCATGAGATAGGTAGAGTTCCATCTTGTCTTGACGTCTAATGGAAGGCTTCCTCTAGTCATCTTGCCACTATCAACCCGAAACTCGAACGACTTGAGTCTGTTGGTTGAAGACCTCACATACTGAACTCCATTCCGAATGGCAGTCAAGCTATCATCCACCTCATTCAACCCTTCCTTCACGATCAGATTCAAAATATGTGTAGCACACCTAACATGCAAGAACTCGCCCTTTAGAACCAATGCATCTCCACCATGTTTCATGAATTCTTCTTTGAACTTCTTCATGGCCGTCGTGTTAGCTGTGGCATTGTCAACCGTGATGCAGAAGACCCTTTTTATTTCCCACTCTGCTAAACAATCTACAAGGACTCTTGCAATGGTAGACCCTTTGTGATCGTCAACGTTCTTGAACCCAATAATCATCTTCCTAAGCTTCCAAGTAGAATCAATGAAGTGAGCAGTAATCACCATGTAACTAACCGCAGTGTAGGGAGCAGTCCAGATGTCGGTTGTGAGAGAGAGTCTCTGCTTGTTCTGTCCAAGAACCTTCTTCATCTCTGCTTTCCTCGCCATATACATTGCCGCTATCTCCTTTGTGCAAGTCTTCCTACATACCGGCGGATCTATCTTGGCTTTCTTGCAGAAGTGTTTCCACGCTAAGCTCTCCACAAAGGATAACGACAACTCGCCTAGGACTATCATCTCATTGGTAGCTTCTTTGAACACTTCCTCAGACACCTTAGACAGACTCATGTTACCTTCTTCATCGGGATCTATCTGTGACTGGTTTCTGGACTTAGTTGCAGCCTTCCACGCCATGTATGCCCTACAACCATTCTTATGCTTCCTCAGATTAGAGGTCCCAGACTTGCTTGCACAGCTGAACTCTTTCTTACAATAGCGGCATTTGCATCTGTTGTAGTTGCTTGGCAGCCTGCTGTAATGAGCCCAGACATCAGACCTCGTCTTCTTCTTTGACTTAGAACCACCATCTTCTTCTCTGTTGTTTCTTTCCCCGAATTCGGTGTCTGTAGATCTTCATCTGAAGAAATATCTTCATCCATTAGTTGATCGTTGACTTCATCTTGTTCATGAGTTGGAGAAGAATCCATCTACATAGAACATACAAGAACAAGTTAAGAAATAAGAACTGATACGATTGAAGACTTGAAGTGAGTTAAAAAAAAAAAGAAGAGGAATCAAAGTTATCACTTATCAGACAATCAAATGATCAATATAGCTTTATCAATATTCGATAACATAAATAAGTGATCAAAGTATCAAATAAAACAATTGAAATCGTTGCTCACCTCCGAGTGAATTCTCGAAGATGCAGACGGTGGAGAGAGAAGAGAATCGACTAATGTTTCCAGCTTTAAGATTTCTGATAACACGGGTTGCTCTATTTGTATACGAACCTTCACAATTCTCGATTGCTATAATGGAGAAGATGAATCGAAAAGCTAGGGTTCGTATTTTGGGAATTGGGGTTTTTCTCGAGCTGATACACTATGTCTACACACGCGTGTAACGGTTATGTCGGGACTTTAATTCCGGATATATCGGATATCCGAAATGGCTCGGGTAAAACCCGGATCCGACCCATTATCCATGGACTTTTATATGATTATCCATTGGTTACTTTTGGCTGTACCGAAATCAAACCGAACCGAACAAAATCGGGTCGGTTCCGGTCCGGTTCTTCGGATCCGGTTAAAAATCCCAGGCCTAAAGACAAGACATGGAACTTCTGCAATGAGAGAGGGAGAAATAACAAAAAGCTATGTCTTTGACTTTAAAGAAACCTAAAGACAATTGTTATTTATTAATTACTTAATAGATAAAGAAGAAAGTTATGCAAAGATACTAAAAAAACGTTGACTTTTCTTTTATTATTTTGTGTTCCTTCAAACTTCCCACTGCTTTCTTATCTTCGGAGTGAGATCATGGGTGGACATAGATAGAATCAATATTCGGAATTTTAAAGATTTCTATGATCGCTCCGTAAAAATAATTAATTTTATATTTTATTGGATCTCCGTCAATTCGGTAAAAGATAATAAATTTTTTTTTTTTTGAAAAATATTAAAGAAAATGAATATTTTATTATTAAAAATAATATTTCATTACACAATTATTAAAAAGCTACATACTTTTAAAAATTTAATGACTAAATAATTAATTTAGTGGATAAAATAACTAGAATTTATATAGAGGTATAAAATATATAACTATATATATATATATATATACAGCGAAACCTCTATAAATTAATAATGTTGGGACTACACCAAAACTATAATTTTTTATTAATTTATAGAGATTATTAATTTATCGAGATACTAATTGAACCAAAAACTCAATTCGGAACTATGAAATTATATTAATTTATAGAGATATTAATTTATAGATTATTAATTTAAAAAGGTTATACGGTATATATATATATATATGTATATGCATATGTATGTTGCAGATCAGATCGGATATGCGTTTTAAGAAAAATGATTATTCGTGATTTGTTCCGTCTTTGACGGATATTGAAGTTTATTATTTGCTTTGATTTTTAGAATTAACGGATATTCAGATTTTTTAAATCGAATTGAAACAAATAACGTTTGAAATCAAAATTTACGGATATTTTGTCCATCCCTAAATGAGATACTAAAACGGAAGGAAAGCTTGCTTATTGAGTAAAAGAGTAGACTTCAAGAACTTAAAATTATACTCAATAGTTAATAAATGATGTACAATGACTTTGTTTGTATACAAGTATATAAAGCATCTAGTATCTCGTACGCGTACGAGGCTTAGTATATCTGATACACCCCTCCCCCCCCCCCCCCCTCTTCCCCCACAGTCTCTGAAATGGACAATGAAGTTGGAGAGGAGAGGCTTCATACTGACATACGGGAAAGAGTGCGTTCATAAAAAACACAGGGCTTGAGATTGACATACAGTAAAGAGTAATTCAGCACATGAATCAGCTTTGATGAAACCGCTTTTGACCTGATCCCGAATTGTGTGACAGAGTGCGTTCATAAACAACACATGGTTGGTGGATATATGAATGGCAAACTTGTTATCACAAAACAGCTTAGCTTAGTTGTTGTAACCAAATAAGCTCACAAGTTGCCAAAACCATTCTTTGATACTTCGCTTTAGTGCTGCTGCGACTGACTGTTTTCTTTTTCTTGCATCTAAAGGTTACAGTCCATCTAATAATATCGGAAAAGCTTGCTGTGGCTAAACCCTAACTTGGTTGCAGCCCTTGAGATCTTTGGTGCTAACCAACATCAGTTGATGAGTTGATCTTCGATGAGCCTTCGAATGCAGCCATGATCTAAGAAACTAGAGACATTGATATCGATGCGAAGGCTTGCAGAAACTTGATATCTCATCAAATACTATTGTATTATGGAATCGATGATTATTATTGACAAGAGTAATCTGTTTTATACAGAAGAGAATGTACAAGTTTGGTAAGGCTATATACTAAGTTAATGAAAGAATATATTGTGCGTAATCAGAGGAGTGAGCATCAAGACTTTCAATAGCCCCATACGCCCCCTCAAGATGGACTAGGGGTAGCAAATCCGATCTTGATACAGAGCGAGGCAAAGCGAGGCCGTGGTAGAGGTTTGGTGAGAGCATCAACAAGCTGATCAGTAGAGTGTATGTGTGAAACGCGGTTGTTAGCTGCTTGGACATGGTTTCTGACGAAGGGATAATCAAGAGCTAAGTGTTTCATTCTGGAATGAAACATTGGGTTAGCGCAAAGATAGGTAGCTCCTTTGTTGTCACAGTAGATGGCAGGTGATTTTGGTGGTTATGATGTCGAGTTATGCAAGTAAAGACTTGATCCAGATGACTTCAGCAGTGGTGTTAGCGACCGAGCGATATTCAGCTTATGTGGATGAGCGGGCTACGCCAGATTGTTTTTTGGAGGACCAAGCGATTGGATGAGAGCCATAGTAAACGATGTAAGCACCAGTGGACATGTAGTCATCTTTATCTCCGGCCCAGTCAGTGTCAGTGAAGGCATAGAGAGAAGGAGGATTGTTTCTGGAAAAGAAGAGACCGTTTGAAGCAGTTCCCAAGATATATCGGAGGATCCGCTTGACTGCAGTCCAGTAGTCAGTCGCGGGCTGATGCATATACTAAGAGAGCTTGTTGACAGCGTCGGAGATGTCAGGTCGAGTCAAGGACATGTACTGCAAGCTCCCGACAGTAGCACGGTATTCCTTAGGATCTGGAAGTGGAGTTCCAGAGTGCAATGTGAGAGGTGTAGTCGAGCACATTGGTGTCGTTGCAGGTGTGGTTGTGCTCATCTTGGTCTTGTGTAAGATATCTGCAATATAGCTGGGCTGATTAATTAGTAACCCATTGTTGTACGTAAAACTTCAATGCCAAGAAAGTAAGAGAGAAGGCCTAGGTCCTTTAGTGAAAAACGACTGGAGAGAGACTGAATGAAGTTGTTGACGACTGTGTCATTGTTCCAAGTGATGATAATATCATCGACGTAAACTAACAGGTAGAGCAGAGTGCAATTTTTATTGTAGATGAAGAGGCTTGCATCAGCTAATGATTTAGAGATTCAAGTAAATAAATATGAAATCAACCTGTAAATTTAAATCAATGGGGATTTCAGGGCATCTATTAATATCAAATCAAATAATATTGTTTTCTATATTTCCCTGATTTTTTTCCCTAATTTAACGTTTGACCATAATTTATGAGAATTTAATTAAGTCGATGTAATATATTTGATCGACTCGATTATTATGGCTTAAACCCTATTAGTTATTACAATACCAATCACATTAGTAATTTATGCAATAACCGAAAATAGGAAATTGATATGCCTATGTTAATTTAATCACATTCTGGTTTTATTTAATATAGCAAAGTTACTACTAATTTATTTAAATTCTCATTACCAATTAAAAATTAAACAGGAAACTGTAGAGATTTTTCTGCCATTAGTCTTGCGATATAGTATATTTGATTGACTCAATTATTATAGGATAAACCTTATTGGTTACTACTATATACAATATACTAAATTTTCATCTACCGTATCACAACCTACAAAATTTAAAACACGCAAAGATAATGAGTGTTATGGATTTCATCTCCGGCTTGAAGCCAAAAAAGTCTATATGAAATATTAATGTAAAAGTCATACGATTTTTTGTTAAATAATTGTGTTTACTTTTGTATAAGATTGCAAACGAAACAATTTTTTGTTAAATAATTGTGCTCAGTTTGGTAAAAGATTGCAAACGAAGAGTTTTGAAGGCACTTTTCAAAGTAGTTTCGGTTTTATCAGTTTTTTATTTGTTTCTTTATAATTTGTTCCTTTCATATTTTATTATTATTTTACTTATGTTTCATTTTATCTTATATTCATAATTAATATTATGAAAACTATGATTTTGTTGTCTATATTTTGTTTTATCTTAAATTCATCAAAAGTTTATATGTCTTTGATTACTGTGATAAGTTTACTTCCACAAAATATACTTCAATTACAACTAACCACTTACACAAGTTTTTTAAAAAATCGAAGCTTACCTTATATAAACATGCACAATTTCGTTCTATTTTTCATTATATAATACATAGTATTTGTGTCTATAACTGTTAATTTTATAATATCTATATAGATTAAAATTAATAATCTATTTTAGTATGTTCATCCTGCGCAGGACACATGTTACCACCTAGTATTCACATAAATCCGGTGATCCAGTGAGAAGGAATTACCTCTTTACATGGTATTTTGGTCATTAAACAAGAAAAATGTATGCGTTAAGCGAGAAGTGTTTTATTATGATATTATTACAAAGTAAAAAATCCCTATGATTATAATTGTTTCATCTTTCGATTACTCTACCATATTTAAAGTGAAAAGGAAAACTGAACTATAGTGAATGGAAGTGTTAGAGAAATCTAGCTTAGAACGCTCAAACTGCTGGTACGTTTGTATTTTTTTAATTGAATTCAATATTTGATATACCTTAAAATTTGTTGATTAAATTCTCAAAATGTCAATATTAACGTGTCCTTTTTTGCGCATCTTAGGGAACCTTTATGAACTGAAGTCCATGCTCCATAGCTCTGGGATCAATTACATTACATTTAAGTTTAGTTTGTAAAGTAAATTAGTTAACTATATTAGACATTTTTCATGTACTCGTTCTACAAAGGAGTATCTTTTGCCTAATTGCATTAAAGTTCCCAACGGACCGAAAAGTGATTATTTGGCGTCTTTTGTGATTTTGATTTTATTTCGAAAATTGAACCGTTAAACTAAAACGGTCCTATTTAACACCGCCAATAATATTGCTCCGGCAAATCCTCAATTAGAAAATCTAGGGATTCACCCAACGTGATCGCATCTCCAGTTTCCTGGAATTTGGAAGCGAGACGATGAGCGACATCACAGGTGCTTGATACGGCGTCGTCGAGCGAAGTCAAAGGAGGATCCGACGCCGCTCACCTCTCAGTTCGAATCCGCCGCCGGCAAACAAGTCCCCAACTTCGACTATATCGCCACCGTTTCTCAAACCAAGTCACAGGCCGCAACAATCGTCGCCAACGATTTCCGTCAAAAAGTATTCCGAGTACAGGTAAGACTCTTGGGCGTCTATCAAGAAAACTAAAGTACTGTCCATCAACATTGCCTCCACATGGATCATCTCTTTTGTGAGAAAGCCTATGATCATTCTTTTTTCGTTACTTCTTCAATTCTGATCTCGGTTTTTTTTCTAAATATTATATTTGGCTGTTATAATTATTCAGGTCTGAGATCGGGCGTTTACGCTCTCTGTTATACTATCTCTGCCACCATGAACAGGTCATCTTTTTTTCTTATGTATGTCCCATACCAGCAATTCTTTGACAAATATTTTTTGTCAGATTTGTTTGCTAGTTCGGATGGAAGAACTATGTATTGAGTCAATTCTTTTATTGTTTCCCTATTACTGATTCTCTGTTGTTTTGATCAATCTGTAGATCAGATCAGCTCAGTCTTAATACATTTTAGGTAATATATATGTACTGTTGGAGCAATCGAATGAAGCCAGAATTATGTATACGTTTGGGGGAATGAGGCGAGAGTTTTCACTTTCAGATAAGTTCAGATACGTTCTCTGAAGATAATTTTGTATTGTAAGCTTTTGGCGTGTGCTCAAATCAGAAGTGCATAATGTATATGCTTATTTGCAGATCCAGCACAAATGGAGCTCTTATATGGTCTGTGAGACAGCATCTTTAAGTTTCTTGAAGTTAAGTCTGTGTCTCATGTATCTGCCTTCAATCTTTCTTCTGCTTAGTCTTTTGTTTTTGATCTTATAGTTATAAATTTCGAGCCTTTTGGCATGTTCTCAAGCGTGTTGTTCTCAAGTTTGATCCACGTATACAATGTCGTATTCCTCAGATTTTGTTTTGCCTTTCAGGACCATCGCAAGTGGAACTCTAATATGGCTAAGATAAAACCACGATACACTTTGCCCTTAACAACACGGAAAAAACAAAATCCAGTTCTGGCAGGTTTGGCTGGTTTGCACCCTTTGCCCTTAACAGATAATTAAGTTGATGTATCTCTCATATTGTCAGGTCCTTTAAGAACAGCAGTTTATAGTCTGGAGAAAGTTGTGTATGCCTTTATGTGTTCTCTAATCGCAATGGAAGACAACCTCTAGAACTGCATCTTCTAGTTTCCTAAGTTTTAAATATCTTTTTTTTCCAGGTAGTCGTTTGACTTTTTCTCTTGTAGTTTCAAGTTGCATTCTCCTTCTTTCTTCTGCAGTAGTAAAACTAAGATTTTGTTATGTTCACAAATCTGAAACATGTATATAATGTCCTACCTTTCAGAGACCATTCTGTTGATGTCAAGACCATTTCTGCATCTTAATCCTTCTGCCAGATATGTTGCCCTTCCTCTTTTTAATATGCTTTGTCGAATGAAATTACATTCTCAGTATTTCACCTGCACATGCATATTTCGTTCTCTATGTGAACCTTTGAAAACTAATTTGTAGAAAAGTGCTTGATTACGATTATTTTAAATTGTAAACTTTTGGTGTGTCCTCAGATACTGTATGCGCTAATGGAGCTCTAAAATGTCTCTGATACAACATCTGGAATTCCATTTTCAAGTTTCCTTTTGTTTCATTGAGTCTTATGTATTTGCGTTAAACCACTACACTGTCGTTTTGCCTATTTCAGGTCCATCGCAAATGGTGGGCTATGAGAAAAGCTCTAGAGTGTCATCTTCTTGTTTCTGAACAGGTATAAAAATGTTTATGAATGTTCTTTTTTTTTTATTATTGTTTGTCGTTTGATTTTTCTCTTATATTTAAAAAAATCTCCTATTTTTGGTCTCTCGGTAGATTTATAGTTAGAAAATGCTCTTCTATTAAGTGTTTCGAAGTGACGAAAAGGCTTTACGACCATCAACACGATGCTCGACACAGTGACTACATCTTTAACCTTGAAGTTAAGTCTGTCTCCCATCTATGAACATTATTTTTTGCTACTTCTTCATTCTGATCCCGTTTCTATCTAAATATTATATTTGACTGTTTTAATTATTCAGGTCTGAGATCGGGCGTTTACTCTCTCTGCTACCATGAAACAGGTTCATCATTTTTATGCATGTCTCATTCTATCTCTGCCACCATGAAGAGGTCATCTTTTTTTTTTAATGGATGTCTCATACCAGCAATTCTTTGACAAATAGTTTTCGTCAGATGTGTTTGCTTGTGCCTGCTATGAATCTTCAACACACTAGTTCGGATTGCAGAAAAATGGAAGGATTACGTGTTGAGTATTCTTTTATTGTTTCCTTATTACTGATCCTCTATTGTTTTTTTGATTAATATGTAGAACAGCTCATCTCATTCTTAATACGTTCTAGATAATATATATATTGTTGGATCAATCGAATGAAGCTAGATAAAAGTTAAATTGATGTATATGTTTGGGTGAATGAGGCGAGAGTCGGTTCACTGTCTTTGGAGTTTCTCTTTGACGATGATTTTGTATTGTAAGCTTTTGGCGTGTTCTCAAATCAGAAGTGCATAATGTATATGCTTATTTGCAGATCCAGCACAAATGGTGTCTAATATGGTCTGTGAGACAACATCTTTAAGTTTCTTGAAGTTAAGTCTGTGTCCCATGTATCTGTCTTCAATCTTTCTTCTGCATAGTCTTTTGTTTTTCATTTTATGGTTATAAATTTTAGCTTTTGGCATGTTCTCAAGTCTAATTTGAGATTATCTCAGATTTTCTTTCGCCTATTTCAGGTCCGTGAATCCATGATGTATCAGGTCCATCGCAAGTGGAGCTCTAATATGCATGAAGAATCCACGATGTATGAGAGATTAAGTAATGGATATACATGCTCTACTTAGAACCTTTTGGCATGGACAAAAGTAATGGATATACATGCTCTACTCGGATATAAATTCAAGTGGAGCTCTAATGATCATTAACATTTGCATCTTTTGTCCTTAACAGGTAATTAAGTTATTTATATCAATCATTCAACATGTACATGCTCTACTTAGAACTGATACTCCACCCCTGCATCAAAACTGAATGATTCGCCTTACAAGTCTTAATGTCTCTTGGGTTTATCATGCATGTTCTGGAAATCGTTGGAGAAACCTGGCTTGGAACCCCGCCTAAGCCTCTGCAAACACCTAGTAACTTTTCTTCTTGTTCAGTTCACTCAGTATTTAGTATTGCTGAGAATTCGTTTGATGTATCTCTCATATTGTCAGGTCCTTTAAGAACAGCAGTCCATAGTCTGGAGAAAAAGGCATAAAACGGTTACAGAGAAAAGCACAAACTTGTCAATGCCTTTATATGTTCTCTAATCGCTTATGTTTAGCAGTTTGGAAGACAACCTCTAGAACTGCATCTTCTAGTTTCCTAAGTTTTAAATCTCTTGTCTTTTCCAGGTAGTCGTTTGACTTTTCTCTTGTAGTTTCAAGTTGCATTTTCCTTCTTTCTTCTGCAATAGTAAAACTAAAATTTTGTTATGTTCTTAAATCAGAAACATGTACCTTTCGGAGACCATTGTGTTGATGTCAAGACCGTTTCTGCATCTTAGTCCTTCTGCCAGATATGTTGCCCTTCCTCTTTTTAATGTGCTTTGTCGAATGAAATTACATTCTCTGTATTTCTTCTGCACATGCATATTTCGTTCTCTATGTGAACCATTACATTTGAAAACTAATACAATTATTTCTGATTTTTAAGGTATGACATCACTTTAGAGGGCTATATTACTCAGCTGGAGACGTCAGACATGTGAAGCTTGAGGTATGAAAATGGAAATATCAAGATTCACTTGTGGCAGCTGTGATGAGAACTGGGCAATGAAATATTTTTGCTGATTAGCACCTTAGTATAACATGTTAGCAGAGAATTCTTTGGTTTAAATGAGTCATTCGACTCTTAACTTTTTCTAACTATACTTGTTTTGAACAATTTATAGATTGGCCGCTCGGACTAAGCTGGTGACAGAGAGCAAGAACTGAACCCCGCACTATATTTCAAACCATTGGTAAGTTTGTATCTAGTCAAATATTTAATAAACCCATTCGTCCATAGCTCTGGATAAATTGCATTACATTTAAGTTTAGTTTATAAAGTAAATTAGTTAATTATATAAGACATTTCTCATTTACTTGTTCTACAAAGGAGTATCTTTTAAATGGTTCTTATATTTTTAGTTTATAAAGTAGAACAGGTGGAGACTCTTGAGCGTCTTTTGAGGAAACTAGTTCGTCAACATCGCCTCCACATGGAGCATCTCTTTTGTGAAGGCCTATGATCATTATGTTTTCGTTGCTTCTTCATTCTGATCTCGTTCGAATCTCATTCGTGATCCTGATCCAAATTTGAAGATAAGTTCACTGCCTGTGGAGTTTCTCTTTGACGATGACTATAAGCTTTTGATGTGTTCTCAAATCAGAAGCTCATAATGTATATGCTTATCTGCAGATTCAGCACAAATGGAGCTCTAAAATGTCTGTGAGATAACATCTTCAAGTTTCTTGAAGTTAAGTCTGTATCCCATGTATCCTCAATCTTTCTTCTGCTTAGTCTTTTTGTTTTTGATTTTATATTTATAAATTTCGAGCCTTTTGGCATGTTCTCAAGTTTGATCCACGTATACAATGTCGTATCTCTCAGATTTCGTTCTCTCTATTTCAAGTCCATCGCAAGTGCAGCTCTAATATGGCTAAGATACAACCACGATGTAGTCTTTCTATCAAGTTAACAACACGGAAAAAGCAAAATCCAGTTGTGGCAGGTTCGCCCTCTTTTGTCCTAAATAGGTAGCTAGATTATTTACATCAGTAATTCAACATATACATACTCTACTTAGAACTGATCATGTAGCTTTTGGTTAAGTGAAAAAGAAAAACTGAACTACAGATACCACTCTATCGAAACTGAATGTACGCTTTACAGGTCTTAATGTCCAAGTTACTATACACATCAAATATGATATCACCTTACATTCAACACATGTCTGTTAGGTTTATCATGCATTTTCTGGTAACACTCTCTTCCTTGCTTACTTAACTTCCTTATTTACTAGACTTGTTTAACTTCTTTATTCCTTACTCTGAACTAACCTTCTAGCTTAATATATTTAGATCTTCTCGGCTACTCGTTGAAAGTAATACAGGTAGAGATTCTTGAGCCTCTCTCAAGGAAACTAAAGTCCTAGTTCAACAACATTGCCTCCACATGGATCATCTCTTTTGTGAAGGCCTATGATCATTCTGTTTTTGTTACTTCTTAATTCTGATCTTGTTTGTATCTAAATATTTCATTTGACTGTTTTAATTATTAAGGGTCTGATATCAGGCATTTACTTGCAATGCAACCAGTCACTGAACAAGGAACCTTATGAGTTCTCTGGCACCATGAAACAGGTTCATCTTTTTCATGAATGTATCATACAAGCAACTCTTTGTCTAATATTTTTTTTTTCAGATGTGTGTGCTTGTGCCTATTTATAGAAGTCAGATATTCATTCTTACTTCCCTAGCTTTTGCAGGACATGTTCAGTATTAGAATCTCTAGTTCAGATGGCAGGAAATTTGACGAATTAAGTGTTGAGTTAATTACAAAGAAAATAATTATATAAGGTATCACTTAACCATTCATGAAGGACGTTGTGAAAATGATTAATGATCATCTTGATTATTCTAACAGTTTTAGTGAAAATGAGTATATCAGATCAGGTACTACGGTCTTAAGAACGTTCTGCCTATTTCAGATCCATCGCAAGTGGAGCTCTAATATGGCTACGAAACAACCACGATACCATGTCATCTTCTTTTTTCTAAATCAAATCCCCTGTCGGGTTAACACCTTTCGGCTGATTTGCACTCTTTTGTCCTTAACAGGTAAATAAATTATTTATATTCGTTTAGGTGGAAAGGAAAAACTGAACTACAGATACTCCAACCCTGCATCAAAACTGAATGTACGCTTTACAGGTCTCTTAATGTCCAAGTTACTATACCAATCAAATATGGTATTGCTTAACGTTCAAAACCTTTTTCTTAGGTTTATCATGCATTTTCTGGAAACATTTGGAGAAACCTGGCTTGGAACCCCGCCTTAAGTCTCTGCAAACCACTAGTAAGTTTTCATCTTGCTGAGTTCATTCAGTATTTAGTATTACTGAAAATTCGTTTGATGTATCTCTATACTGTCAGGTCCTTTAAGAACACTAGTCCATACTCTGGAGAAAAATGCATAAAACGGCTACAGAGCAAGGCACACAAACTGTAGAAAAGGTAATCAATAGAAAATGACGGGGGCTATTAAATAGTACTGAAATTTTTGTCTGCCTTTATATTTTCTCTAATCGCATATGTATTGAATACAACTTCTAGAACTGCATCTTCTAGTTTCCTATTGTTTAGTCCAAGTAGTTGTGTTCACTAATATTTCCATTTTTTCTGTTGTTTTTGCCTACACAGATATAGTCACGAATGAAGCTTCCAGATATCATTCAGGGAACTACAGAGTAATCTTACCAAACTTTTAAGTATGTTCAATCATTTTCTTTTGGTCTTTTGATTTTGCTTGTATAAATTGATATTCTCTCTGTTTTCCTCTGCAGCAACAGATTCCATAGTCTGATGTGGTGTATCTCAGAGAATGTTAGATAGGTTCTCCCAATCACTTAAATTTTCGTTGCTTTTTCATTCTGATCTCGTCTGAATCTAAACATTGTATTTGACTGTTTTAATGATTCAAGGTCTGAGATCAGGGGTTTACTTGCAACCAGTCTCTAAACCAAGAACCTTATGAGCTTTCTGGCACAATGAAACAGGTTCATCTATTTTATGCAAGTCTCATACCAGTAAATTTTTGTCAGATGTGTTTGCTTGTGCCTATTATGAACTAGAATTCAGAAAAATCATGCTTGCTTGCTTAGCTTTTTCAGAACAAGTTCAGTATAAGAATCTCCAACAAAACTAGTTTGGATGGCAGAAAATTTGATGAATTAGGTGCTGAGTTAATTAATATATAATGTTTCACTTCATCACTTAATTATTCATGAAGGACGTTGTGTTGTACTTGTAATATTTCCTCATTACTGATCATCTACTCTTTTGATTGATCTAACACTTTTAGGTGAAAATTAGTAAATCAGATCAAGACCGTCTTAACACGTTTTAAATAAATAAATACATTATTGGAGAAAACGAATGAAGCCAGACAAAAGTTAAATTGATTTATATCTGCTGGATTCCTTTAAAATTTGTTTATTATATATGCATTTGGGGGAATGTGCAGTTCAGGTCAAGGGCGACAGGCAGTTCAATCCATAGTGGTTGTCGTGATCCTGATCCAAATTTGAAGATAAGTTCACTGCCTGTGGAGTTTCTCTTTGACGATGATTATGTATTGTAAGCTTTTGATGTGTTTTCAAATCAGAAGCTCATAATGTATATGCTTATATGCTTATCTGCAGACTTAACACGTTTTAAATAAATAAATACATTATTGGAGAAAACGAATGAAGCCAGACAAAAGTTAAATTGATTTATATCTGCTGGATTCCTTTAAAATTTGTTTATTATATATGCATTTGGGGGAATGTGCAGTTCAGGTCAAGGGCGACAGGCAGTTCAATCCATAGTGGTTGTCGTGATCCTGATCCAAATTTGAAGATAAGTTCACTGCCTGTGGAGTTTCTCTTTGACGATGATTATGTATTGTAAGCTTTTGATGTGTTTTCAAATCAGAAGCTCATAATGTATATGCTTATCTGCAGACTCAGCACAAATGGAGCTCTAAAATGTCTGTGAGATACATCTTCAAGTTTCTTGAAGTTAAGTCTGTATCCCATGTATCTTCAATCTTTCTTCTGGCATGTTTCTATCTTTTGGTTTTGATTTTATAGTTATAAATTCGAGCTTTTGGCATGTTCTCAAGTTTGATATATCCACGTATACAATGTCGTATCTCTCAGATTTCGTTTTCTCTATTTCAAGTCCATCGCAAGTGGAGCTCTAATATGGCTAAGATACAACCACGATATAATCTTTCTGTCGAGTTAACAACACTGAAAAGCAAAATCCAGTTGTGGCAGATTCGCACTCTTTTGTCCTAAACAGGTAATTAGGTTTTTATATCAGTCATTCAACATATACATGCTCTACTTAGAACTGATCATGTAGCATTTGGTTAAGTGAAAAAGAAAACCTGAACTACAGATACCACTCTATCAAAACTGAATGTAAGATTTACAGATCTTACTGTGCAAGTTACTATCACCCTACATTCAAAACCTGTCTCTTAGGTTTATCATGCATTTTCTGGAAACACTCTCTTCCTTAGTTACTAGACTTGTTTAACTTCTTTATTCCTTACTCTGAACTAACCCTCTAGCTTAATATATTTAGATACTTCTCGGTTACTCGTTGAAAGTAATACAGGTGGAGACTCTTGAGCGTCTGTCAAGGAAACTAAAGTCCTAGCTCATCAACATTGCCTCCACATGGATCATCTCTTTTGTGAAGGCCTATGTTCATTATTTCATTACTTCTTCATTCTAATCTCGTTTGTATCTAAATATTTTATTTAACTGTTTTAATTATTCAGGGTCTGAGATCAGGCGTTTACTCTCTCTGCTACCATGAAACAGGTTAACCATTTTATGCATGTCTCATACTCTCTCTGCCACCATGAACAGGTCATCCTTTTTTCATGTATATCTCATATCAGCTACTCTTTGACAAATATTTTTCGTCAGATGTGTTTGCTTGTGCCTGTTATGAAATGGAAGTCTGATATTGATGCTTAATTCCTTAGATTATTTAGAACAAGTTCAGTATATGAATCTTCAACCAAACTAGTTCGGATAGCAGAAAAATGGAAGAATTACGTGTTGGGTTATTCTTTAATTGTTTCCTCTTTACTGATCCTTTATTGTTTTGATTAATCTGTAGATCAGATCAGCTCAGTCTTAATACATTTTTGATAATATATGTATTGTTGGAGCAATCGAATGACGCCAGAAAATGTTAAATTGATGTTATATGTTTGGAAGGATGTGCATTTCAGGTCAAAGGCGAGACTCGGTTCACTTTACTAAAAGTTTAGATAAGTTCCCTGTCTGTTGAATTGCTCTTTAACGATGATTACTTATTGTAAGCTTTTGGCGTGTTCTGAAATAAAAAGCTCATAATGTATATATGCTTATTTGCAGATTCAGCACAAATAGAGCTCTAATGGGCTGTGAGATAACCTCTGGAATTCTATCTTCAAGTTTATTGAAGTTAAGTCTGTGTACCATGTGTCTGTCTTCAATCTTTTCTTATGCTTAGTCTTTTGTTCTTGATTTTATAGTTGTAGATTTCGAGCTTTTGGTGCTTTTCCTATTTCAGGTCAGCGCAAATGGAGCTCTAGTGTGGCTAAGATACAACCACTATTCCGCCAGGTACGTGCTTCCCAGTATTTTGTTATTGTTAGTCATTCAGTTTTGTTCTTATAGTCTGAAGTTTCATTCTTCGTTTTGGTCCCAAGTAGTAAATTGTAAGCTTTTGTTACCATTCTGGTATGTATAATTGTAAGCTATTGTTTCAGCCTCGACTTAGTCTGTATTTAACCCCATCCTCCGGTTCTGAAAAACTGGACCACATCTTTAACCTTTCTCAGTTGAAGGAAGCTGGGAGCAAAACGAAACATAAGCAGGTGAATAACCCTTCTGATAGCATCCTATGTTTACAGTGTCGTATCTCTCAGACAGATAAAATCTATGTTAAGCATTTTCTATGTTCTCAAATTGATTATATATGAGCAGCAATGCAGGTCACTCGCCAGTGGAATTATACAAGGCATGAGAAACAACCTCATCTTACAGTTCTGTAAGTTTTAATCCCTCTTAGTGATTTTTTTTCTTTTATGTATTACTACTACCAAGGACGATACAGAGGATACAGAGTTTGGTTCATAAAGTAAATTATTATATCCGACATTTTTCATGTACTTGTTCTACTAAGGCGTATCTTTTAACTAAATTTTATATTTTTAGGTGAAAAAAGTATAAAAAAAGATAGATACACTCAGAAAGTAGTACAGGTGGAGAGCGTCTATAAAGTAGTACACTCAGAAAGTAGTAAAGATGGAGAGCCTCCAGATGGATCATCTCTTTTGTGAGGCCTATGATCATTCTGTTTCTTTACTTCTTCATTCTGATCTCTTTTGTATTTGACTGTTTTAATTATTCAGGGTCTGAGATCAGGCGTTTACTTGCACCCAGTCTCTGAACCAAGAACCTTATGAGTTCTCTGGCTACATGAAACATGTTAAGATTTTTATGAACTAGAAGTCAGAAAGTTCATGTTTACTTGCTTAGCTTTTGCAAAACAAGTTCATTATATGAATCTCCAACGAAACTAGGTCGGATGGCAGAAAATTTTTAAGTTCTTATGTTTAATTAATTGACATAGTCACTCTTTGTCCACAAACAAGGAATAACTTTGACCGAGAAAACAACATACTGCATTGTGTACACAATTTGTCTATTTCAGGTACACTGCTAATGGAGATCTAAAGTGTTTGGAAGAAATCTCTGGAATTCCATCTTCAGGTTTCTTTAAATTTCAGTGAGTCCCATGTATTTGCGCTTAAGCCTCTACACTGCCGTATCTCTCAGACACCGTTTTGTCTATTTCAGGTCCATTGCAAATGGAGCTCTTTAATGGCTAAGAAAAAACCATTACAGTGTCATCTTCTTGTTTCTGAATCAAATCCTTCTACCAGGTACAAGAACTGTTCTGAGTGTTCCCTTTTTTTTTTTTTTTTGTCGTTTCATTTTGCTCTTATAGTTCGAAATTACCTTCTCTTTTTTTTGGTTAGAAAATTCTTTTCTTGCAAGTATATAGAAGGGGCTGAATGCTCTTCCTGTAGTGTCAAGGACTCGACGCAGTCTGCATTTCTGAAGAAGGGAACGTTGCTCAGCAGAAGGATGCCTGGCAGAAAAACAAAAGAGAATCAGGTGATTAACCCTCCTGACAGCATCCTATGTTTGCAAAAGGGAATCAAAGAGTCTCTTTGCGCCATCTTGTTTCATCCACATATACAGTGTCGTTTCTCTTAGACATTGTTTTGCCTATTTAAGGTCCATCACAAATGGCTAAGATTCTTGTTCATGAAGTTTAATATTCTGTCAGGTATGTGTCTTCCCTACTTTCATTATGCTTAGTCGTTTGAGTACTTTCTTGTAGTTTCAAGTTCATTCTCCTTCTTTCTTCTGCAGTAGTAGAAAATAAGCTTTTGCTACGTTTTCAAATCAGAAACATGTATATAGAATCGTACCTTTCAGAGAGACAGCCTTTGGAGTGTCGGCTTCTAGTTTCTGAAGTTCAATCTTTCTGCCAGATATGTTGTCTTCTCTCTTTTTAATATGCTTGGTAGAATGAAATTTCGTTCTCTATGTGAAATAATCATAATAGTTTATTTCTGACGTTTTAGGTATGACATCACTTTGGAAGGTTATATTTGGATATGAGAAAGTATTAGCTCGAGACGCCAAACGTAAGAAGCTTGAGGTAACAACTTGACAAAAGGAAGATTCACCTGTGGCAGCAGTGACCAATACTGAGCAATGACATTTGGCTGATTTGCACCTCCTTTCTTTACACTCATCTCATCAATCTCGCCACCGCTTCTCAAGCCAAGTTTCAGGCCGCAGCAATCGTCGGCAACGATTTCCGTCAAAAGGGTTCCGAGTACAGGTGGAGACTCTTGAGCGTCTATCAAGAAAACTAAAGTACTGTTCATCAACATTGCCTCCACATGGATCATCTCTTTTGTGAAGGCCTATGAACATTCTTTTTCGCTACTTCTTCATTCTGATCCTGTTTCTATCTAAATATTATATTTGACTGTTTTAATTATTCAGGTCTGAGATCAGGCGTTTACTCTCTCTGCTACCATGAAACAGGTTCATCATTTTATGCATGTCTCATACTATCTCTGACACCATGAACAGGCCGTCTTTTTGTTTTTAATGTATGTCTCATACCAGCAATTCTTTGACAAATAGTTTTCGTCAGATGAGTTTGCTTGTGCCTATTATGAATCTTCAACAAACTAGTTCGGATTGCAGAAAATGGAAGAATTACGTGTTGAAATATTCTTTTATTGTTTCCTTATTAGTAATCCTCTATTTTTTTGATTAATATGTAGAACAGCTCAGCTCATTCTTAATACGTTCTAGATAATATTATGTATTGTGGGAGCAATCGAATAAAGCCAGATAAAAGTTAAATTGATGTATATGTTTGGCGGAATGAGGCGAGAGTCAGTTGAAAGAAGCCTCAGAGGAAAACAAAACAGATTCAGGTGATTAGCATCCTATGTTTGTTAAAGGCATCAAAGAGTCTCTATGTGTCATCCGGTTTCCCGTTTTTTTATCTACTCAACATATGCAATGTAGTATCTCTCATACATTGTTTTTTTGTTTAAGGTCCATCACAAATGGCTAAGATTCTCGTTCATGAAGTTCAACATTCTGTCAGCTATGTTTCTTCCCTACTTTTATTATGCTTAGTCATTTGATTTTGCGCTTGTAGTTTTAAGTTGCATTCTCCTTCTTTCACCTGCAGTAGTAAAATTAAGATTTTGTTATGTACTGAAATCAGAAACATGTATATAATGTCCTACCTTTCAGAGACCGTTCTGTTGATGTCAAGTCCACCGCAAAGGGAGTCCTAAAAGTTTATGATACTCAGCTGGAGACGTCAGACATATGAAGCTTGAGGTATGAAAATGGAAACATCAAGATTCACTTGTGGCAGCAGTGATGAGAACTGGGCAATGAAATATTTTTGCTGATTAGCACCTTAGTATAACATGTTAGCAGAGAATTCTTTGGTTTAAATGAGTCATTCGACTCTTAACTTTTTCTAACTATACTTGTTTTGAACAATTTATAGATAGGCCACTCGGACTAAGCTGGTGACAGAGAGCGAGAACTGAACCCCGCACTATATTTCAAACCATTGGTAAGTTTGTATCTAGTCAAATATTTAATAAACCCATTCGTCCATAGCTCTTGATAAATTGCATTACATTTAAGTTTAGTATATAAAGTAAATTAGTTAATTATTTAAGACATTTCTCATGTACTTGTTCTACAAAGGAGTATCTTTTAAATGAATCTTATATTTTTCGGTGAAAAGAGTATAACAGGTGGAGACTCTTGAGCGTCTTTTGAGGAAACTAGTTCGTCAACATCGCCTCCACAAGTAGCATCTCTTTTGTAAAGGCCTATGATCATTATGTTTTTGTTGCTTCTTCATTCTGATCTCGTCCGAATCTAAACATTGTATTTGACTGTTTTAATGATTCATAGTAGCTGTCGCGATCCTGATCCAAATTTGAAGATAAGTTCACTGCCTGTGGTGTTTCTCTTTGATGATGATTATAAGCGTTTGATTTGTTCTCAAATCAGAAGCTCATAATGTATATGCTTATCTGCAGATTCGGCACAAATGGAGCTCTAAAATGTCTGTGAGATAACATCTTCAAGTTTCTTGAAGTTAAGTCTGTATCCCATGTATCTTCAATATTTCTTCAGCTTAGTCTTTTTGTTTTTTTTATTTTATAGTTATAAATTCGGAGCCTTTTGGCATGTTCTCAAGTTTGATCCACGTATACAATGTCGTATCTCTCAGATTTCGTTCTCTCTATTTCAAGTCCATCGCAAGTGGAGCACTAATATGGCTAAGATACAACCACGATATAATCTTTCTGTCAAGTTAACAACACGGAAAAAGCAAAATCCAGTTGTGGCAGGTTCGCACTCTTTTGTACTAAATAGGTAACTAGATTATTTATATCAGTAATTCAACGTATACATGCTCTACTTAGAACTGATCATGTAGCTTTTGGTTAAGTGAAAAAGAAAAACTGAACTACAGATACCACTCTATCGAAACTGAATGTACGCTTTACAGGTCTTAGTGTCCAAGTTAATATACCAATCAAATATGATATCACCTTACATTCAAAACATGTCTCTTAGGTTTATCATGCATTTCCGGTAACACTCTCTTCCTTGCTTACTTAACTTCCTTATTTACTAGACTTGTTTAACTTCTTTATTCCTTACTCTGAAGTAACCTTCTAGCTTAATATATTTAGATCTTCTCGGCTACTCGTTGAAAGTAATACAGGTAGAGATTCTTGAGCCTCTGGCAAGGAAACTAAAGTCCTAGTTCAACAACATTGCCTCCACATGGATCATCTCTTTTGTGAAGGCCTATGATCATTCTGTTTTTGTTACTTCTTAATTCTGATCTTGTTTGTATCTAAATATTTCATTTGACTGTTTTAATTATTCAGGGTCTGAGATCAGGCATTTACTTGCAATGCAACCAGTCACTGAACAAGGAACCTTATGAGTTCTCCTGGCACCATGAAACAGGTTCATCTTTTTCATGAATGTCTCATACAAGCAACTCCTTGTCTAATATTTTTTTTCAGATGTGTGTGCTTGTGCCTATTTAATAACTAGAAGTCAGATATTCATTCTTACTTGCCTAGCTTTTGCAGGACATGTTCAGTATTAGAATCTCTAGTTCAGATGGTAGGAAATTTGATGAATTACGTGTTGAGTTAATTACAAAGAAAATAATTATATAAGGTATCACTTAACCATTCATGAAGGACGTTGTGAAAATGATTAATGATCATCTATTCTTTTGATTGTCCTAACAGTTTTAGTGAAAATGAGTATATCAGATCAGGTACTACGGTCTTAAGAACGTTTTGAATAAATATATGTATTGTTGGAGAATTCGAATGATAGTAGACAAATATTTAATTGATTTATATGTTTTTGTCATGCATTTCAGGTCAAGGCCGACAGTCAGTTCACGTCACAGTAGTTGTCGTGATTGCGTTAGCCCTGCATGTGGAGTTGATCTTTGACAATGATTTTTTATTGTAAGCTTTTGATGTGTTCTCAAATAAAAAGCATATAATGTATATGTTAATTTGTAGATTCATCACCAATGGAGCTCTAAATTTGTTGAAGTAAAGTCTCTGTTTCCTGTATCTGTCTTCAATCTTTCTTCTGCTTAGTCTTTTTTCCCCTTTGATTTTGTAGTTATAAATTTCTACCTTTTGCCTATTTCAGGTCCATCGCAAGTGGAGCTCTAATATGGCTACGAAACAACCACGATACCGTGTCATCTTCTTGTTTCTAAATCAAATCCCCTGTCGGGTTAACACCTTTCAGCTGGTTTGCTCTCTTTTGTCCTTAACAGGTAAATAAGTTATTTATATCATTCACTAGATCATCTATCTTTCGGTTAAGTGGAAAAGAACAACTGAACTACAGATACTCCAACCCTGCACCAAAACTGAATGTACTCTTTACAGGTCTCTTAATGTCCAAGTTACTATACCAATCAAATATGGTATCGCTTGACATTCAAAACCTTTCTCTTAGGTTTATCATGCACTTTCTGGAAACCTTTGGAGAAACCTGGCTTGGAACCCCGCCTTAAGTCTCTGCAAACCACTAATAAGTTTTCATCTTGCTGAGTTCATTCAGTATTTAGTATTACTGAAAATTCGTTTGATGTATCTATACTGTCAGGTCCTTTAAGAACACCAGTCCATACTCTGGAGAAAAATGCATAAAACGGCTACAGAGCAAGGGACACAAAATTATAGAAAAGGTAATGAATAGAAAATGACTAGGGCTATGAAATAGTACTGAAATTTTTGTCTGCCTTTATATGTTCTCTAATCGCATATGTACTGAAATTCTAGTTTCCTATTGTTTAGTCCACGTAGTTGTGTTCACTAATATTTCCATTTTTCTGTTGTTTTTGCCTACACAGATATAGTCACGAATGAAGCTTCTAGATATCATTCAGGGAACTACGGAGTAATCTTACCAAACTTTTAAATATGTTCAATCATTTTCTTTTGGTCTTTTGATTTTGCTTGTATAAATTGATATTCTCTTTGTTTTCCTCTGCAGCAACAGATTCCATAGTCTGATGTGGTGTATCTCAGAGAATGTTAGATAATTCTCACAATCACTTAAATTTGCATCCACATATACATACATGTACATTAATGCATTGCATTTGCATTAATGCTTGCTTTCTTGATTCTTTACTGGTTTGCTTTCTTACTTGATTCGTTATTTTCTTATTTGTTTCTTGTTTCCTTGATTTGTTGTGTTCTTTTGTTGCTTTCTTCCTTGTTTTTATTTGATTTCCTGGCTCCTTGCTGTATCTACTCGTTGTTTACGTTCTTATATACTGCTTCCTTGTATTTCATTGATTTCCTAAATACTTGATTCCTTACTAGCTTCCTGCTTTTATCATTTTCTTACTTGCTTCCTTGTTTACTTAGTTTTCTTAACTACTGGACTTGTTTAAATTTCTTCTCAGAACTAACCCCATTTCGTTATATAGTTCTTGGTTACTGTTCATCAACATCGCTTCCACATGGACCATCCCTTTGTGATGATCATTCTGTTTTTGTTACTTCTTCGTTCTGATCTCGTTTGTATCTGAATTCTTTTCATATGCTATGTGCTAATTATTCAGGATTTGAGATCTTGCCGTTTACTTGACGCCATGAAACAAGTTCCTTTTAATGTATGTATTTGCCAAATATGTTTCATTATACATGTTTGATACCTAACTTGTGACTATTACTAACTAGCAGTTGAAGATTCATGCGTACTTTCTCAGCTGTTCCAGAACTAATTTTGGATGCCAGAAAATTGGAAGAATTACGTATTGTTGTACATGTATTGTTTCCTCATAATTGTTCATCTATTCTTTTGATTAATCTAACATATGTATATGCTTATTTCGCAGATCAAACTGCGTGAAAGATAACCTCCAGAGCTCCATCATCTAGTTTCCAAACACATTGCATGCATTCGTGAATTCATGCATATGTGTTCTATACATTACGCATTCATGCATATGTTCTTTAATTATTTGATGCGTTTCATTGTTCCTTAACCGATTCTTACATGCTTAACCTGTTTTCTTGCTTGTGTTTTTTGATTAACTTGTTTGCTTTCTTTTTTCGCTTGCTTGTTTTCTTGATCGATTACTTGCCTATTGTTTCTTCTGTTTATCGCACTGTTTGCTTCGCTGATTTCTCACTTTCAGTTCATTGTTAAATTCTCTCTTTCTTTGATTCCTCTTTTTCGTTCATTGATCACTTTTTCTTATTTCACTGCTTGCTCTTTTTGCTACTTGATCTTGCAAGTGTGTTCACTTACTCGCACCCTAGTAGCTGCGTAGCAATTGTTTTTCAAAATTATTATATTAACCTTTAAGTCACACTGCTATATATATTAGTTGTAATAATTTACTGCAATTAGCATTTTCAAAGTAACTGCAGTTAGCTTTATTTATCAGCTAATTCTATCTTTCGTTCGTGTTTTAAGATTTTTAAGACCAAATTATTAAGCAGCTGAGAGGTTAGACATTTTTAGGTAGAAGAGTTGAGAAGATTCTTGTGAGATGAAGTTTTAACCTTTAATTAGATGACATGACATTGTGTATGGAAATTGTTTATATATGATAAAAATCAATTTAGTAGTACTGCGCAAGCAGAAAGTATTATTTGTTATTATTGTTTAGATAAAATAGTTTGGTCTTAAAAATAGAATAGTTTATATTATTTTGAATTTATAGTAAATATAGAAACTTATAAAATAGTATTTAATTTTAATTATACTTCCATATTATTGGTATATATGATTAGTTGTATTAAAAGTAAATATTTTTATGTGAATAATTTTGTGATATATAAATTTGCTAAATATACAAATATTATAAACTTATTTGATTTTGAGTTATTAACTCTAGGGGTTTTTGTTGAAACTGCTACTCTAGGTTTTTATTCTATAGTATCTTAAGTTTATATTATTGATCTGTTATTTGTTTGAATTAGCTTAAAAATTTTATTAGAACAATTTCATAAACAATATAAGTAAAATACATATAAGTTTTAAAATATAAATATTTATTATGAAACTTAATTTTACAAGAAAAAATAGTTTGGCTAGTAGTTTTAAAAATATAAAAAATAATAAAAATAAAACACTTTTAATAGCATAAATTTGTCTAAATTTCTCTTCTAATATCATATTTTAAAAAGTTATATCTTATGACTAACACAAAATCAAATAAATAAACTAAAATGTTAAACTGAATTTAAAAAAATAATTCTCTTACTACAAACATTATTTTGACCAAATTACCATAATAATAAACAAAAAACGATAATATAATATCAAAATTTATAGATATTTTATTTTATCTATCTATACTATTATTTGAGAACTAGTTTTTCTGCATGCGAACTCTCATGTTACAAGTTACATTGTAGTCATTATTATTTTTTATGAACGATTAGATTTATTTATCAGATTGGATGACTGATTATATATTAATATAATAAAATTCACCATAAATAAAATGAAATTTAAATTTATCAAATCTGATCATTCATTAAAATTGATAGAATAAAAATTATCCAAATATGAGAAACTCTATTTTAAAAATAAAAGATAATTCTTATATATTTGTGTGTTTATCCATAATTAATATATATATATATATATATATATGGTTTTTTCAAAAATAATTTTATTTATTTATAAAATCAAAAATTAAAAATAGAAAACACATAATTAAATACTAATCTTAGTAAACTATTACTTGCATAATTAGATGATTTTAAATTTATTTATTAATAATGGGTACAGTGTATTAATAATTTTTTAAATTATGAGTAACACTACATTGATAAATAAATTTGTCATATTAATTAATTTAATATTCGGTTTAAATTTTTTGAGAAAATTAAAATAAATGATCATAATAGATAACACCTGCTGTTAACATAAAACAAAAAAATTAAAATAATTATAAACAAGTTTTATATAAACTTAATTTCACAAGAAAATAGTTTAGTTATTAGTTTTAAAATATAAAATAACATTTTCACTGAATCTATTTTTAGATAGCATAAATACCTCGTCTAGTATCATATCTAAAAAATATTTATATCTTATGACTAAAACAAAACCATCTAAATAAATTAAAATGATAAACTTAATTTTAAAAATAATTTTCTTACTTAAAACATATTTTTTACCAAATTACCATAATAACAAACAAAAGTCTTTTTAGTAGCATAAACCGATAATATGATTTTTTTTTTTTAAATTGTTTATTTTATGTAATTTGGAAAACGAACAAATTAAACTAACTGTAACCAAGTTTTTCTTAATCACACTAATTGCGGGATTCTTTGTATAATTAATTTTTGCAACCTTTAATTCTAAGTCATACCTAATTAAATCAATTTTTAAACTATTTTATATATGCTTAAATTTTCAAACGAAAAAATATTGTTATGTTCACTTATATAAATTTGAACTGGCAAAACTTTCTTATATGTTTTCCAAAACAGCATATATCGAATTATATATATATACTATAATTTTTCAAAAATTATTACAAACTCAACGTAATTAACCAAACTAAATGCATCTCACAAAATTAATATGATTTTTACCTATTTAGAATCATAAAACAATTATTTTTCAATTGTGTATAGAATAAATGTAATCTAGTATGCCCAAAAAGATAAATGAAGTGATCAAATTGTTTATAACCAAAATCAAAAGTGTTTTAAAGAAAATCTACTACTTTCTCGTTTCAGTCATACAAATTAGTAAACAAATAATTTTAAACTTATAAATTAAAATAATTTAAATCTTCTTAAATCTACAATCAAAATCCTAAATAAAAAAAGTTACGGATACAACTAAAAAATCTAGAGGAATGATTCCTCAGAAAAAAAAGAATAATGCTACAACTCATTCTAATCAAATCCGATAATATTGTGCTATTTTTTCTATCTTTCGCAAAATTATTTTATAACAATTCTAGTTTGTTGATTTTATACATATTCTAACCAACTATGTATATTTAGAGAGTTATTCTTTCAAATTATTGTTTACTATAAGTATTTAAAATTTTATTAATTTGTGTTGTTATTTAATCTATTCTTTATGTTTTGTTCAAGTTCCAACGTTTTTTTTATGCTCAATGAGAATTTTATATTTTTGTAGTTAAAGTTTTATATTATCACTCAAGACTCAACAAGAGAGCAATACAAAAGCTTTAAAACAAGCAGTTACAACGATCTCAAGTCAATAGGACACGAGACTTAATTCACAGTACAAATTCAAGATAAACAAGTCAAAAATGCTCCTGCATAGTTTTAGCTTTAAGAAAAAAACTAGAGCTTGACTTTTGCAGCAGCACATGTATTTGTTGTAATAGAATAAACATATGGAATTCTTCGTAGCACAAGAATATAATGGTTGCAAAGATATGAAATACTTCATATAGATGTTTGTTTTCGATTTGTAGTATATAATATTTATGATACATCGCGATTTTTTAACTGTATGTAATTTGTTAGTTGTTCATATTAGAAAAATAAATATTATTTATTTAAAACATAATTTTAAACAATACAAAATATATGTTTTCAAAGTAATAGAAATATTTTGATATACCTATCTAATTTCTTAGATGATTACATAAAATAATCAAAGTAATAAATATTTTTTTTGATATACCTATCTAATTGACTAAAAATAGTTTATAATTAGTATTATTGAAATGTTTATATTTATTTTTCATATATTTAGTTGACGATAATATCTTTCAATTACAGCAAAAAATATCTATAAATATATTTTACTTATATAATATGATTTCACAAATACAATCACAATATTTTTACTTCTTATTTTAAGAGATATTAAAAAACTATCATTTTAACAATAAACATATTTTTTTTTGTAAAAGAAACAATAAACAATAAACATGTTTTGATCAAATAATTATAAAATATTTTAAATAAGATAACACTCTATACTTTAACGAGGTAGATATATTATATTTTCATTATTACAATTATATGTATTCCTAATATTAAATTTTATTTTAAATTTCAGGTTTTAATGTTTGTGGAGTTTAATATAACCATAATTAAAATACCAAAGTAAATATGAATTCTCTTTTGTAGACTATTTAAAATAAAATTTAGTTTACCTTTCAATAAATCCAAGACATAAAATTATTTAGAATTTGTAAAATATTTTAATTATTATAAATATTGATATGTGTTCATGAGCTTCCAAAAATGTATCAGTTACTTATGTACGTAACTTCCTATTGATCATGGTTTTATTTTCTAATATATATATACATATATGAACATTAATTTGATAAATATTGCGACCATACATGCACATTTAAACGATAGATTATATATATATATACAAAAAGTATATATTAATTATCAATTAGATTTTTTACTAAACGGAGCTTGGATACTTAATTTTATTAGTCCAGACACGTAAACCATAAAAAATAGAAATAATTATATTTCAGTGAATTTGAAAGAATATATGTAACTCAATATACTCACAATATGAGTGACTCAACTAATCAACTTTATATCTAAAATATATTATATTAAAAATAAGAAGACAACAACCAACCTAAATGCAAATAATAAAATTAATCAAAATATTATAGTTGAATTCAGAGAAATAAATGCAATCCAATGTACCTAAATGATAATTAAATCGACTAGATATAACATATCTAAAATTATATGTCTAATTAAAATATCGTAATATTATTAATATAAATTATGCAAAAAATTATAAATTAATTTAAAATTAAAGTATATAGCAATTAATTATTATAGTATATTTATTTTATAAATATTTATATCCGTGCATGAGCACGAAAAAATCACCTAGATGATGGCCCGCACACTTGTGCAGATTAATTATCCAACTAATTCAAATTTTAACATAATTTTTAATTTCAATATATATTATTTAATTAGTTTCGAATATTGAATTAATCAGAAGATAGATTTTACCCTTTTTATTACAAAACAACATAGATAATGGTTTGGTACTTGTAAAATCTTTTATTTATTCTATTACCAGATATCACCTGTAAAAGGTATCATTATCATACTAACCTAATAAAATTATAAATATTTTAAAATAACATAAATTATAAATCTACAAAATAAATCATAAGTACCAGTTATCAGTGAAGTTTATGAAATCAACCCCTTTTCATCAAAGTATTAATTGTATTTCATATAAATTTCCTCTTCGAAATTTATATACTAACACATATTGATAAAATCTACAATAACTAAAAACATACTTCAATTTAACCAAGAAATTATAAACAAAAGTATAAGCTATATATGTCTAGTAAAATCTAGACTCATATGACTCAACTTAACTTATGTAATATAAAAAATAAGTTTCTAAAAATAAAAAAATATGATCAATATAGAACCGTAGCTTGCATAACAAAGGTGATTAAAGGTAGTACACAAATATGATCAATATATATGATTAATATGATTATCATATAGAAATATAATCAATAAGCTAACATAAATATCATTAATATAGAAACTATCTTGCATAATTGCATAATATATATATATATATGTATAAAGTATAAAATTTCCAAGCTCGTGAGTTAGCTTATATTCATTAAATATTGTTCATATAACTCATTTATTAAATGAGACTAAAAAATAGAGATCATACTCATGAAAAATCGAGCTTAGCTGAGCCATCATGACTTATAACTCATTTTGACACCTTATTTGAAAAGGGTAAAGAGTTAACCAAGGAGAGAACAGATTTCGCCACAGAATCTGTTTCCCCATTTGACAACCTAGGAGATATCAAAAGTAGTGCCAAACTGATAGATATCAAAAACAATCCGAAGCAGTGTTGGACGAGATACTCCATTCTTCAAAAGGTTGATCAAGGTGAGAGAATCGGACAATACCATCAAAGATTTAATAATGTTAGACGAAGCAGAATACATAACTGCAAAACAAGCTTTTTGCGAGAATCGCATAGAGGGTAGGGGCCAGAGGCATTCAACCCAGAGAAGATGAGTCCAAGCCCACAATGACCGGTTCTAGAGTTCCAATATGCATCCACGTTACACACAACTTCTTCTCGTGACAACACTTTCCTCCTGTCGTACTGCAACAACACCAGGAGCATATCACAAAGGTTTTGGTGCCAGAGTCCCAGACTGTTGAGCATTTTGCCATTCTTAAGAATCTGTCATAGATTTAGAGATGACCTTCGAGAATCTGTTGGGTAAATGGAAGGAGGTTGTGATGGGGAAGGTGAAGAAGGAAGTTAAAAAAAGTTATGGAGGATAAAGATGGTGTTAGATCGATAAAGATGGACATCATTCATGGTGATTAACAGTGTACATAGATAGACTAGAGGCTAGAGAACAATCTTGTGAATCAATAGGAATATTACATTATAAAGATAGGTTTGGATTCGCAAGAAAACAAGTCAACAAACGTAATAGATTGATTGATTTACTAAAGAGTGCATATGCATCAAACTCTCAAGCTGATATTATTCGTCCGATATTGAGTTTCCAAACACACACCTAAGTCCCTGAAGCTGTACATTGCTCAAAATCTACTAGCAAACAAATTGAAGAACAATCTACCAAACACAGAAACAATGCAGAAACGTAGGTAGCTTTTTATGTTGAGATAACCAAAATATGTGTCCATTAAAAGTAGAGCCACAATCTTCCTCAGCGATGCAAGTGCTCGATCAAGAGAGGAAAACAAAAGACCACGACTTGAGTGGAGAGAGATATCTCACCAAGAAGTCTTCTTCTTGGAGCCAGAGTAAAACCCCATATACCATTTCACAAACTTCTTCAAACCCGTCTCGAGATCAACCGCAGGTTTATACCCAATCTCGGTTTGGGCCAAGGTGATATTGGCATGAGTGAACTCAACATCCCCATTCCTCGGCAAAGGCATCACCTTTTTCTTAGCCTTCATCTTCAACAGCTTCTCCAATATCTTCACAAGCTTAGTAACGGGAACAGGCGAAGTATTCCCCAGATTGTAAATCCTAAACATAGCAGGACCTCTCTTCTTCCCACCACTACCAGTACTCTTCTCCGCAGTATCCAACGCACCTAAACACCCTTTCACTATATCATCAATGTAAGTGAAGTCCCTAGCGACACTACCTTTATCAGGAGACTCGAACACCGTAATCGTCTTCCCTCTGAGTATATCTTTAGTAAAGAAGAAGTAAGCCATGTCCGGTCTCCCCCAAGGTCCGTAAACCGTGAAAAACCTCAAACCGGTTAACGATAAACCGTAGATATGGTTGTAAGTATGAGCTATCCCTTCGCCTGCTTTCTTCGTCGCTGCGTATAAGCTCGCGGGGTGGTCCGTACGGTCCCTTTCCGAGAAGGGAACTTTCGTGTTGAGACCGTAGACAGAGCTAGACGAAGCCCAGACAACCGCGGGCTGAGGATTCGCGGACTTGGAGACTTCGAGAAGATTCACGAACCCAGCGATGTTGCTGTTCACATACGATCCGGGGTTCTGCATCGCGTAACGGACACCGGCCTGTGCGGCGAGATGCATCACGTGCGTGAAGAGAACGACGTCGTAGAGCTTTTTAAGCAAAAGGGCGTCGTTTATGTCTCCTTCGACTACGAAGACTCCCGATCTCTCCAGAAGGGCTTGCCTCGCCCGCTTCAGCTTCGGATCGTAGTAGCGGTTGAAGTTGTCGAGGCCGAGAACCCCGTCGCCGCGTCTCCGGAGCGCGATCGAGACGTGGGTTCCGACGAATCCGGCGGCTCCGGTGACGAGAACGGTTAAACCGCCGCGGGAGCGAGGATGGGCGGATTTGCGGACCTGTTTCTCCCACTGAGAGCCGCCGTATTTAGCGGCGGAGAGGAGGGGGGAGGATGATGAGTCGTTGAGGCTGCGGCGAGAGGGGTTTGGGGGAGGGGATAAGAGGAGGTAGAAGAGGAAGAGGGCGAGGAAGAGGGAGGCCCAGAGGGTGGGTTTCGAGAGGCGGAGGTAACGGTGGTTGTGGAGGATCCCGTAGGGGAGGAGGGCTTTATCGGTTTTGTACTTGCCGGGAGTGGAAGGGAGATCGTCAAGGTGAGACATTTCGCCGGATTAGGGTTAGGGTTGTTGGTTGGTAGAGAGAGAGAGAGTAAAGATGGAGGAGGAAGTCAAAATGAGGATTTTCCGGGAAAGAAGAAGAGACTTCTTTTACTTGTAATTCACTGTGCCTCTATTCATAATTGATTTATCTATTTAATTTTTATTTTTTTTGGTTAAATCAAATCTTCAAGTCATGGTAATTTAGCTGTCAGAGATTATATTGGATTTCAGGTATCTTGATTGCCTTTCAAGGCTAATTGATTTTAATGTGTTTTTTTTTTTTTCTTGAAAAATTTTGATGTGTTTTTAGATCCGGATATTCTGTTCATTATTTTGGATTTTGAGTATTTCAATACTAAAACTAAAAGTTAATAATCTATTTGGCCTCTTTTCAGAAAACAAAGTTAATAATCTATTCGGTATTTTAGAATTTTGGTTTGGGTTGGGTTAAATCTAAATTTAGGTCGGACTTGGATACGCAATTGCACACCCAATTGCATTCTGTAATCGATCATGCATGTGCATTTATTTTATACATAATCACAAGGGTGACGACTGTACGCTATACGTGCATTTTGACACTATTGATCTGTGACAAAGAAAAACTTTTCATACATGACAATGATATAATAATAAGGATATTGTCGACACTAGGCCTGGGCATTTTACCCGGACTCGAGGACCCGACCCGGAACCGACCCGAAAATACCCGACCCGGAACCGACCCGAAAAATTATAAGTACTCATATGGGTCTTTTTATTTTGGATCCGCGGGTCTCGGGTAAGACCCAGACCCGAACCGAGACCCGATCGGGTACCCGAAATACCCAAGATTTATTTTATATATTAGGTATATTTGGGTAATTAGGTATATTTTTGGTATTTCTAATCTTTTTTTAAGTTTTAGGTTCGTATTTTCGGGTATAATTTCAAATTTCGAGTGTAATTTTAGATTTTCAGAAAATATAATTTGGGTATTCAGATATTTTTTTGAGTTTTCAGGTCTGATTTTAGGTAAATATTCAGATACTTTTACGGGTTTTTGGGTACTTTTCGAGTTTTCGGGTCCAGTTTGGGTATTTCGAGTTTTTTGGGGTTTTATATACCCGAACCGACCCGGATCCGAACAATACCCGAATATTATAGGTGTTTTACGGGTACTGAAATTCTAGACCCTAACCGACCCGGACCCGACAAGACCCGACCCGGAACCGACCCGAAAATTATAAATACCCATATGGGTCTAAATTCCGAGGACCCGAAAGACCCGGACCCGACAAAACCCGACCCGAACCCGACCCGAAGACCCGGATACCCAGGCCTAGTCGACACAACACAATTAGTCTGTACAGTACTTTGTATAATACTGGTCTACTCTGTTAAAAAAGTTTATTTGTGTATATGCATATCAGTGACAAAATATATATATATATATATATATATATATATATATATATATATATATATATGCATATAAATATGTCAACTCCCATAAAAAATTTATGATCAAAATAATCCATAAAAAAAGCAAAATAATATTTATTAAAAAAAATAAAAAATGAAAGAACCTTTAATAAATAATACATTTAATCTTAATTTTAAACTCTAAACTCAAAACTCTAATCTCCAAATCCTAAATTTATTCTCCAACTTTTTAGGGGTATATGTGTTTTAAATTCTATAAAAAAAACTACTTTAGTTATTTTTCTCTTTAGAGCTATTTTTTTTTTTGACAACCTTTAGAGCTATTTTAAAATATATATTCTAGGATATTTCTTATTATATATATATATATATATATATATATACGGGAATTTCCATTTATTTGATTAATATATATATATATATATATATATATATATATACTGGAATTTCCATTTATTTGATTAATTTTACCAACGGAATTGTCCATTTAATGTATCTAATTTAGTATTTTAAAGTGTTAGACATACTGAGTTTTAGCAATTTTTCAATAAAAAAAAATTAGTATAATTGTAGTTAAATACTTTTAGAGTTTAAAATATGAATATCAATTTTATATTATCATAAAAACTACTAAAAACAAACTTAATCACAATAGATCTTCTAAATTTAATAATTATTATATTTTAATAATTTATGTTTTAAATACATTAAAATTTATAAGTGCAAAACAATTTAATTTTTAGTCTCATATTCAAACAAAAATTATTTGTTTTTACTATAACTCACTCTAATTATATATATATATATATATATATATATATATATATATATATATATTATAAGAGAGCATGATCAGCATTTGAGGGTGGTGTCAAACAAATTGCGGAAGCAACAGCTATATGCAAAGTTGAGTAATTGTAGATTTTGGAGCATATCATATCCGTAGTGGGAGTGGTTATAAACTCGAAGAAAATTGTCACCATTACAAAAAGGTCTAGAATTATAAGTGCTACTGAGGTCTGGTGTTTTTTTGGACTGTCGAGTTACTATAGAAAGTATGTGAAATGATTTACAAGTACGGATAAGCCTATGACCATGTTAACGGAAAAAAATTTGAAGTATGTGTAGTCAGAAGTGTGTGCTAAGAGTTTTGCAAAGTTGAAGGCATAGATAACCCATACATTAGTATTGGTATTACCAAGGCGAAGTGTACCATACATGATTTATATAGATGCTTCTCGGACTGGAATATGATGTATGCTTATGCGGGAAAAATGGGGACTAGTATGATGCTTAAGGATTGTATTGTTTGGGTATATGGCATGAGTAATGGTGTATATGTGTTATAGAAGGGCTTACGCTTTTTTGTGTGCCGGTGCAACGTGATTGAGAGTTCACGGGCATTGCATCGTTTTTTGCTGGGTCATGCGGGGGACATAATGAGGTAGCATGACTTATAGCCGGACCGGGCGGACAGGCGCCTGTTTTATGAAGTTGATAATGTTGTAGCATGGATCACTCATAGAACGAAAGAAGTGGCGTGATCATGTGAATGTAGTGTTGCAGATTACGCGGAGACTGAGAGGTGGAGTGATCGTGTGAAGGCGTTAAACTCATGGAAACCGATTGAGGTGGTGAGTTCTCATGGGAAAACATGAGAAATGCAAAGATTGATTGAGATGGCTAGTCTTATGTTGGCACCATTGAAGTTTATCTTTGTTTCTTGTTGATTAAAACTTTTATTATCTTGTATGGTAAATGTTGGATGATGATTTCAAAGTTTTTAGAGCTTTCTTAATTGAGCTTTTGTTGAAATGCTTACCTTCCTTCTTCTTTTTTCTTTTGTAGATTCGGTTCATATTGATGGATTTTGTCAAAGATGTCATGAGATCCTATTTTTGAAAAATCTATTATCTTAATCCGTGTAACTAGAGACAAATGTCCTAATATTTCTAACAATTGAAATGTCACAATTAGTGAATTGCTTATTTATCATCACTTGTACTGGTGATGAAGGTATCATCTGCGTACATCAACTCTCTCAAAAATCGTTTTCACAAATTTTGACAAATGAAGTCTGATCGCCAAGATTTTTCGTAACCAAATGAAGTCGAGAGTTTGAAAACTTTAGGAACTATTGTTGAGATGCCTATTTTCTCAAAATTAAGTTTCTTCGCCATAAAATAACATTCTTAGGAAAATATACCCCCTTTCTCTCGTCCTATTCCTTTGACAACTTCATATTATCATATATATCCTCTTCTAAGTCTCAATTAAGTAACACGATAGAAATGGTAAGTTGAGTAAAAGACCACTTTTATGAGTATCTTCGCATTTCGCAACTAAAAAGAAAAATATTATATTATTTTTTTGAAGAATGTTCAATTTCGGCCACTCCGAACTTCATACATGATCTTCCGCTTTGTGAAGCTAAATATGCATCTGCTTGAGATGAGTGATGCACGGAATAAACTCTGAGATCTTCTGTCCATATATCTGTGGTGATCCAATTAGTGAAAACAATGTTTATTATGGGATTAATAATAGTAATCGGATGTGATTACGTACACGCTGCAAATATACATATACATGTTTTATAGAAATATAACAATAACTCTTTGGAAACAAGGTAAAACATCTTTGCTTACAAAAAAATTCATCTATCTAAAATATTAATACTGAAGTAAATTTATCTATATCCCTTAGTTTTCCACAAATATTACAATTCAATGCCACTACCATCAAAACACAGTAGTTTAATCATTTAGTTTTAACATAAAAAAAAATCATGGCCTTTAATGCTAATACCCATTATTATTTTGTTTGAGTTTTCTTTTTGACTCACATGGTCCAGACTTCTAAATCAATCGATGGAAATATCTACACTACTAAACCAATCTACGGAAATATCTAAATTAAACACCCAAAAGCAATTAGTGTAAATTATTATTCATATTAAAACATATTTACACAAGTATATTAACATATTCTATTGCTTATGGTGGAAATTATTTTCACAGTGAAGAAACATTTTAGATTGTTTTGCTTATGATGAACTTTTGGTTTTGTTTTAGATGGTTTATATTTTGGTTTGTTCGTGGCAAAAGGAAAAAATTGGTTTGCAATATAAACCCAAAACGAAAAAAATTTGGTTTACTAATAATATCTAACCTAATTAAACTGCTTTCCTTACACTCCACGAAACATTCCTAAACCAGTCCTAAAATTTACGAATTTTTTTTAATTAATGTACATTAATGACATTTAAAATGATTTTTAATTGATACGCACTCAAAGATTTTTCTAATTCTACGGGATCAGAATATAACTACTCAAAGATTTTCCTAATCCTACGCGAAAAGAATAAACTATTAATTGATCAACAATGGAATCATAAATAACTAACACAATACGAAAATCTTTTTAAAAAACTTGACCACCAAGTTTTCTTTTCTCTACGGATATTTCTTTTCCCTAATAGATAATAAATATAAATGTACATTAATTACTTTTAAGATCTTTTGCCTTTGATTGTGTTTTAAATTATAACTACCAAAAATAAAATATCGAACTTAATGACATTTAACTAACGTGCGTCATTTTTCACCACCAGTATATATATATCTCATCATCTATTCTCCAAATAATATCAAAAAAAATTCCAAAACCTATAACATGTTGAAGATGACGACGTTTGTTCCTCTCACCAAACTCATACCTTTTAAAAAACAACTGGCGTGTTCAAGTTAAATGTTTACATTCATGGAAGCAAAATAGTATATTGCTGATTTTTAATCTTTTCAAAAATATTAGCAAATCAGGCCTATTTTAAATTTTGGGCTATCATAATATAATTTTCAAATTAGCAAATCAGCAAATCAGGCCTAATATGGCGTCTTTTTACGCAATCGACGTCACTCTGGGTTTGCTGGACGAAGCATTATTTACGGAAGTATTCATCCTTTTGGGACATCCGAGATGACTCTAAGGGCTCATGGATTATGGCGGAAATTGCTTAAACTAAGACCTTTGGCTTATAGTTTCATGCGATGGGAGGTGAGAGATGGAGCTACAACACACTTCTGGTTTGATAATTGGCTTGACAAAGGTCGGCTCATTGATATCACAGGAGCAGTGGGAACCACTTATCTGGGAATCTTGCTGCGCATGCCAAGGTTAAGAGGCAGTGAATTGCGAAGGCTGGAGCATTAGAGGGTCTCGCACTCGACGATTCCAGACTTTATATGCAGACATCACATCAGCAATCCCACCTCAGGCTAGCTCTGGGAGAGACATTGTTAAATGGAAGTATAATGAAAATGATTACCGGGAAAGTTTTCAATTCCAGCAGAACTTGGAACTTGATTAGAGTGAAAAAAGATAGAGTTCATTGGAGTAAAGTAGTATGGTTTGCTCAGGGTGTTCCAAGGCAAGCTTTCATCACTTGGCTTGCTATGAAGGATCGGTTATCAACTGGGAGAAGGATGAGGCAGTGGGGAGTAGAGCAGGGCTGTGAATTATGTGGAGAAAGGGATGAAACAAGAGAGCACTTATTCTTTGCATGTCCCTACTCGTACACAGTATGGGAAGCTTTGGCAAAAGGACTCTTGGGTCGAGGCATAAATCCGGATTGGGACTGGACAGTTCAGCATTTGAGTGGTATGAATCATGGTATGGACTCTATACTATCCAAATTACTATTCCAGACTACCATCTATCATATATGGAGAGAGAGGAATGGAAGGAGACATCAAAACCCAAGAACAACTGTAGAGCAAATGAAGAGAAGAGTAGAAAAGGCTGTGAGGACAAGGATTGTGTCTTTGAAGTATACTCATGATCACAAGTTTGCGGGCCTGTTACAAAGGTGGTTTCATCACACAATCTAGTCTATAGAAGAAGTTTTCAGTTTCTTTCCAGTTTGAGTTGTAGGATGTAAATAACAGTCATTCTTTTTGATCATTCAATAAATTTGAAATTTCATCAAAAAAATGTCTTATTTTCATTTCCTATAATTTATTTTATTTTTAATTAATGTATGTCATAGCGTGTTTGTAAATTCACCAACCAATAGAATTTTGTGTGTTTTATATTCAGAATCTTTTGAAAAAGGAAAACAAATTATTTTTAACTTATATTATGTTTTAAAAAATAAAAAGAATTAAATAAATATAGTAGCTGATAAAAAACGAATTTGAAAATATTTTTAATAATTTTTAAAACCATCAGAAAACACTAAACCCTAAATCATAATCCCTAAGCCCTAAACCCTTGGGTAATTCCTAAACCGTTGGAAAAAATCATAAACTCTAAATCGTGAACACAAAATACTAAATTTAAAAAAACTAAACCATTAGTACTAAACTCTAAACTCTTGGGTAAATCTTAAACCTTTGGATAAACCTTAAATCTTTCGTTTTTTGGTTTGTGGTTTATTCAAGAGTTTAGATTTTAGTATTTAAATTTTATTGTTTACGATTTAGGGGTTAGGGTTCGGCTTAAAAAATTAATATTATTTATTTTTACAACTATTTTATATTTATCCTTTTTATTTTTAAAAATATAATATAAGTTATCAGTTATTTTGTTACCTTTTATAAAAGATATTCAATATAAAATAACATTTATTGGTTAGTGAATCTAAAGGTTAAGAAAAAAAATATTTTTATATATATTATATTTTCTTGTGGTAAGTAAAAGATTACAATATTTTACGTTTAATGTATAGCTAAATTTTAGGAATCTGGTAGTAATACATTAGCCATGTCATAAATATTAGGAAAAAAATTTAGGAAGCAAAGAATATTGTTAGTGAACTAATCGTAAAAGTATAACATTTTGAATATCTCATATACAATGACATCTACGAGGTTATATATTGTGTCATTTACTATCCTAATTACTTTAACATAGTAACATTTATTGGTTGTTTTGAATAGAAATATTCATATTTTTCTATTACTGTATTTGTATAACTAAATGCATATGATTAATGGTTTGTGAAGAACTCTGACTATAATTTTTTACTTGATCCAAGTATCGAACAGATAAAAAAATTCACCAAAAAAGATGAAGATAAAATGCCATAATATGAAAAAACGAAAAGATGAATCCAAAGATTCACGATTCCTCACATATTATTCATCAACATCATTAAGTTATTTGACTCTATCGAGTTCAAATTAAAAGGGAGATTTTTCTTTTTGGCCAAAAATATCCAGGAAAAAAACAACATCCAGGAAAATTCAAAGAAAAAACAATAAATAAACAATCTTAAACCAACGTTCTTTAAGGTAATTTAGCTAGAGTAGTTAAGTAATTATTTTCTTAAAATTGGTATTTAAAGCTAGTAGTATACCACTGTAAATATTAGGAAAAAATTAAGGTTAATTTTTAATTGTACTTCAGTTTTAATAGATTATAAGATTTTAATGCATATTACCCCAAAAAAATATACAAAAACATCTGTTGATTACTCTGTTACATTCATAGATACTAGATAAAAAGGAGGAGCATGCAAAAAATTAGAGAAAACTGCAGCAAAATTAAGACATCAATTTCATTAAACAAAAACACACTTGACATGGTAAAAATTGCAAACACAGATATATAAATTAACAATAGCATGTTACAAATTAGAGAAAACTAAAGCAAACATGTTGACTTTCTTAGGTTGAAACATCTTTCGGATCTTGTTCATCATGGCCTTCAAGATTTCTGTATGTATAGAACCAAGAGCAGACGAGAAAATATCCAAAATTTAAAACTCCTGCAACAACTAAAACCCAGTAAACATTGTCAACTCTTCCGCTGTTAATGTCATTTGGTAACCACTTGGTAGTCCTCTGGAGCAGACCGATCAGAGCTGTGCTCAGATAGAATGAGATTCCAATCACCAGTGAGGTCAGTGAAGTCGCGGTGTTCCTCACAGACTCCGGGAATTCTCCATAGAACAGTTCAATGTTTCCTGGAAACTGGAAGGCCTCGCCTATTCCCACTATAACGAGAGGAGGAAACAGCCAAAGCACTGACATGGGATGCCCGTTTTCAACTGTTCTCAGCCTCTTTGCTTCCACAACCGCAGAGATCGCCATGCTTAGGATGGTGAGAACCTGACCTATACCGACTTTTTGAAGCGGTGTTAGCCGCTTATGGGTTAGCTTCTGATACATGGGATAAAAAAGCCAGTTGTTCATTATGATAAAGGTGGACGCAGAGGTCATTACAATGACTTGGAGGGACCCGGCCGGGACTTTGAAGTGAGGACCAAGCCCACGGTCCGTGACTAGCGCTTGGAGTACCATTAAGCTTGTTTGCATCACCATTGGAGTACTAACAAAGATTATGGCTAGCCACAAAGGTAGAAGTCGGAGAATGGCTTTGAAATCTTCTACTTCCTGAACAGAGCATACCCTCCAGATGTTGTTAACTGAGCCGTCCTCTTCGGTTTTCAAGGCTGCACGATTCAAGAACCTGCACATGTAAAAGCTCTTTAAGTTCTTGTATAAGTTAAATGAGTCAGACAAAGTTTTTTGTTTTGTTTTGCACCTATAGCTCTTGGAGGGCATTTCAGGAGAAGTCTTGGCGAGTCCCTGGTGATAGTCCTCTTCTTTTGATGAAATCGCAGCCTTTCTTTTCACTGTAGCAGCGACTACAACACTGATGAGGCTTTTGAAAGGACTTCCCATGGGTTTGTCATGCTTGTAGAGTCTTTTCCCGCAGACGAAAACAACAAAACTTACGAAATTTGCAGCAGCGCAGAGGCTAAACCCAAGTTTCCAGCTAGCATTGTCCTGTGTGTATACAATCGCTGTTGCTCCGGTAATAGCCCCAGCGTATAGTGTGAGGAAGTACCAGTTGAAGAAGCTTCCTTGATCCTTAGGTTTGTCGTATTGGTTTGCACCCGCAGATGCCAAGGTGAACCGTGTCCCACCTGCTCCAGTGGTTACTAGAACTAAGGCTGTGTACAAGATCCCAAGCTGGAGTTCTGATGGAGACTGGCATAGGGCTGATCCGGTTGCACAGGGTCTAGGTTTCAACAAGTCCAAATATGCGATCAGAGTCAGGAGAAAAATCCCCTAAAATATTTTAAAAACTCCTTTAAACTGTTGATCATTGTGTATAATAAATTATGAACATATAAGATAATAATCAGTCGTGAATTTTTGGACTTACAGTTAGCGAGATGAAAGTGGAGGCCGAGATGACGAGAATGTTTCCAAAGAAAGAATCAGCTAAAATGGCTGCTACGACAGGCAACATGCTGAGGCATCCATTTACAATGTTTGAAATCTGAGCAGCAGCGATGTTCTTGATGTTGAATTCCTCGATCAAGAAGACAATCAAGTTCAGTACCCATCCGAATGAAGTTATGGACATACCTAACAATGTAGCTGCACCACATAGACAACAATATGTATAAGTCTCGCCTTCAAAGGAACATAGGCAACAACAACAACAAACAAAAAAAACAGACAAACCCATCATGAACGGAAAAGTTATCCAGCCACCGGGCTTCCTGCTTAGATCTCCAGCGCGCTGCGCTTCTGTATCACCCGAAACTGGACCAGCCATGGAAGAAAACAAGTGGAAGCACAAGTATCTTTGAAACTTTGGTGTGTGTGATGATGCATATATAAACAGCCGTATATATAAGCAAATGCACAGTAATTATGTTGGTGCAATGATTTAGTAATGATATTCTGTAGTCCCCAAACTACCTAATCATATCCTGACATTCCATCTACTTGTGTCCTATTCTGAAATCAAGTTGGTGAACCAATTCAAAAAGGATTTGGTCAGATCATTAATGGCATCAGAATCCACATCGAATAACTTTGCTTAAATTAATCAGTAGGACACGAAGCAAACAACCACATAGAGTATTCGCCTTTTGTGTTATTTTCAGTAATCTTTATATAAATTAATCAATATTCTTACGAAGACACAGGGCTCACAACCACATATAGTGTTCAATATCATCTAGATCTGTCTCAAAAGAGACTGCCCCAGCCACTACAGAGCACTGAGGAAGCAGAATAAACGTGTATGAAAAGTAGATTTAAAAAAAAAACTATATATAAGGCAGTTCAGGATAACTTTTCCCATTGAAACGATTCTTAGCTGTTATCCAAATAATACCTAATCCATTTTTACACATTAGTCTATGATGTCGTTTTCAAACATTTGGTTGGTGCCCCTCTAAATATGAATAAGAGGGAAATGGTAATAAACATGAATCGATCGTTTGATCGCTTAACTAAAGAACACATAAGAGTTTCCGGCCTCGAACTAGTACGTCTCGGGTGGGAACCGTTTCCCACAACTTCCACTATCAATCAAAGAGATTTACACATAAGAGTTTCCGGCCTCGAACTAGTATGTCTCGGGTGGGAACCGTTTCCAACAACTTCCACTATCAATCAAAGAGATTTACACAAACGCTTTAAGCGTTCTGTTCGTATAAAACATGACACCAACAAAAAATAAGGTAGATCAAAGAAACTATGTTCCTTAGAAACATGACTCGAAAAATATCTCTCCTCTCTCTCTCTCTTTCTTAACTTCTCTTGTTCCTAGGGTTTTTCTCGGATGATCCTTCAAAATGGTGATGTATACTTATTTATATATGAAGTTCTTAGAGCATGTTTATCAACAAAATCCACTTGAAGGTTCTTATTTTTTTTAATTATTAACGGTGGACCCCGTCGTGACCAGATCTTTCAATATGATCCTTCCATTTTTTCTCTGCTCATTCTTGTATCGACACGTGTATTAAGAACCTTCCCTTGCTTCTCTTAACTAAGATACATTCTTTGTATTTTCTTTTTTTGCTTTAATTTTTTAATCTTATTTAATCTAAGATATGCTGTTAAGAACTACCTATAAACATGCTCTTAGACTCCTAGTTCTGTCGGTCTTATGTATTATTACTTTTTTTCATAATGAGAAACCAAATAAGTCACCGGACTTAAGAGAATCCTTTGGGCTGATTTGGGTTAGAGAATCAGGTGAACCTCTCAAGCCCATATATATGTGAAGATAAACCCATTATTCTCACAATCTCCACCTTGGGCTTTATTCTTCACATTTGGCCCAGCCTCTATCACTTTTTGTCTTTCTCTCCGATTTCTTCTTCGATGTCTCTACTGAACAAAACCAAACTTCAGATCAGCTTTCAGTGTTCCGGTGACCTCACCATTTTCCGTACTTTTCGTCACCTCTGCGGTTTTTCTGTGTCAGTTATATGCAAGTGGCGAACTTGTCTCGTTTCATCTCTTTAAGGCCTTTGCGTCCTCTTTCTTTCTCCGTAGCTGCCGCAGGTTCGAACCATTCTAATCCGAAGCTGTGTTCCGGTTTAACATTGGATTCTATTGCTTATGATTTGTTTTTTTTTTTTTTTGGATTCTTCCTTAGCAATGGATGGTAATGATTCGTGTAGCTTGGTTTTATGTGGGAAGTCCTCTGTTGAGAACGATACAGCAAAGCGTTTGAAGAACGCCAACGTGCTTAAGCTCCCAGATGATTCTCCTAAAGTTTCACTCTTTTTAGCTTCCGAGATTAAGAATCTGGATGATGATGATTCCTTCAATCTTTCACTCTTCATGAACTCGCTTTCAACTTCTCGGTTCGGTCGGTTTCTCATTTGGTCTCCTCGCTTGTCTTCCACTCACGATCTTGTTTCTCAGTAAGCGTGTTTCAACATCTGTCTGTTAAAGGTTTAACCTTTCTTCAAAGGTTTGGTTTAAAGGTTCAAATCTTGTTTCTTTTTTTTTTTCTTTTTTTTTCTTCAGTAACTTTTCTGAGCTTCCGGTTGGTTCAGTTTGTGTCTCAGACATTCAGTTTAAGGGTAGAGGTAAGAAGTTTGTTGGATTAGCTCTAAGAATAAAAGAAAATAGAATGTGTTAATTTTCGGACATATGATCGCAGGCAGAACAAAGAATGTCTGGGAATCCCCAAAGGGCTGTCTGATGTATTCCTTTACGTTAGAAATGGAAGATGGTCGAATCGTGCCTTTGATTCAATATGTTGTTTCTCTTGCTGTTACCGAGGCAGTGAAAGATGTTTGTGACAACAAGGTAATAAATCTCTCTCTTACTTTCCTCCCTTCTTTGCATCAGAAACAAAAAGCTCTCACTTTTTTTTTTTGATATTAATTGCAGGGTTTGCCGTATATAGACGTTAAAATAAAGTGGCCCAATGATCTTTACTTGAATGGCCTTAAACTCGGAGGCATTTTGTGTACCTCTACCTACAGATCTAGAAAATTTCACGTTAGTGTTGGTAATACCCATTAATTACTCTACTTTACAAGTTTGGCGTTGACTTGTTTGCTTCCAAGAAAATGGCTAAACTGATCCTTTTTTTTTTAATTGCAGGTGTGGGATTGAATGTGGACAACGATCAACCCACCACATGCTTAAACGCTGTACTAAAAGAGATATCTCCTGCTGCATCAATTCTACTTAAAAGAGAAGAAATTATAGCTGCCTTCTTTCATAAATTCGAGAAATTCTTTGTTCTTTTCTTGGACCAAGGTAAATGTTAAACCTCTTATCTAGGAGACTGCTTAAAGATTCATCACTCAGTTGTTGATTTAATCTTATTATCAAGCCTGAAGCCTCATGTAGTCATTCTATGTCATTGCACTTCGTTTTACAGGTTTTAAATCTCTAGAGGAGCTTTACTACAGGACATGGCTTCACAGGTACTAACACCTTAATCAATGTCATATTTTCCCTGCAATAAACTATAAGCTCTTAAAGATAAGAACATGACACTATTACTTGCCAATAATTGATGTTTTTTGCCATGTATTTTCACATGTGCAGCGGGCAAAGAGTGATTGTTGAAGATAAAATCGAGGACCAAGTTGTTCAAAACGTTGTGACTATCCAGGTAAAGAAAAGTCGTATAGATTGGTTATATACAATTTGTAGTCATTGTGCTTTAATTCCTCCTTACATCTCTCTATAGGGTTTGACATCTTCGGGATATCTGCTGGCTATTGGAGATGATTATCAAATGTATGAGCTTCACCCTGATGGCAATAGGTAAATTTTTTTTTGAATTTTGAATCAGTTAAATGGATGATAAAGCTAATATGTAGTGTTGTGTGTTCAACTACAGTTTTGACTTTTTCAAAGGTCTAGTCCGAAGAAAAATATGATCCTTCTTCTTGGGGGAAGGAGATGTTAGCACCACCCCCATGGAACAAGGACTAATCTCTGTTTTCGCCAACTGAAAAGTGTTTATTTATATATTACTGTGGTGTTGTCCCTTATTTGAGCTATTTCCTTGTATCCAAAATTCCAAATTGTGTGTGTAATACACTATGAAAATGTTTCTTGAAATAAGCATTGGACCAAAAGGAGATTTACAAGAAAAATTTCAGTGGATGCAACTTTTAGCTAAAAATGACCGATTTGTGGAACTCTGTTTTGCCTGCTCTTTATGCATTTGGTTCGTTTATGTACTTATTTTTGGAACAGAATAGAGATGCAATTTACTGGAATACCTGAAACAAAAATTTTATTTTAGAAATAATTGAATAACTATCACACTTTAATAAAAGGTAATTGATGTAGTATAACACATTTTCCTTTTTTTTTTTGTTCAACCTACCAAACATACACTCACGTTGATTTTACCTAATAGCAAGAGTCTTACCTGTATGGAAATGAGATTTCCATAGAACCACTCACGTTGATGGTTAAATACTAGAGCAGACAGAGATTCCTAAAGTAAACATAATGAGATTTTGTTTGGGGGTGTACTTTTGCCTTAGGATTGAAATCTAGTCTTATTGTCATCAACTGAGTTATTGTGATTATAACTGAGTTATTGTGAAATAGTCTTTTGAGTGTTTGGGTTTTATTTTTAGTAAACTCTTCTCTCATCTGCATAATGCTCTCTTACTTTCACCTTTTTACCAAAAAAAAAGAGAGAGAAGAAAAAACAGAAGAATTAAATAGTTGAAAAGGAATAAGTTCGAGCAAGGTATGTTGTCAATTGAATAAGTGACCTTCTAAATAAAAGCGATTTCTTTTTATTGCTTTTGAGATCAAGTTAAGATTGAAAGGTGATGCTAGTAATGGAATATCTTTTATATCTTTGATAAGTTGAGGTTTTGGTCCCAATGTGCCTTTTCTAGGAGGCAAATTTTCTAAAAGGATTTATATATATCTTCAGGATAAGCAGGCTGAATTTTCTTCGAGCATACCTTCTGTTTTGCCTGATAGCATGGCTCCGTACGGCCGTACCCTTCCTTGATGCCATTTACGAGCTCCATTCAACATATAACATGTGAAGGTTAGCATCTATTATCCAACTCCAGGTCTTCATTTTCATTAATATGCACTCACTTATATCATATTTTGTTGTCAAAGGAGGCAACACGTTCGTATTGCTTAGTGTATTAGTAGTGATTCAAATATCGTTTAGGTATATATTTTCTCTCGTAGTTGGGTGGTTAAATAGTTTTAGAAGTGTTTCAAAAAGAAAACATAGACTGTGAACATGACTTCATGTCCTCTCTAGAGTGCATTCTTGTCAAGCTGATGATCAATAAATATTTTCATCATGCTGACGCAAGAGGAGTATATATCGATAATGAAGCTACGTTGAAGTAGCTTGTAAAGACGATCCCTTTAACCTGTTAAATTCGGGTTTTTCATAGGTTTCCAACTTAAAATTAATTGGTGATTAGCTGCGTGTTGACTAGCTCATTGCATACTACGTTTTCTCTGTGTGTTGACTAGCTCATTGCATACTTCGAGGTCGAAATACTAAAACAAAAGCAGCGTACATCTGCTAAAGTAGGTCTGGACGTTCGGGTACCCATTCGGGTTTGGTTCAGGTTTTTCGGATTTCGATTCTATTTTGTAACACTTTCTAGGTCCCATTTTAGTAAATCTACATATTCGGTTCGGGTTCGGATATAACACATCGGTTTCGATTCGGTTCGGATAATACCCGAAGTAACCATATATCATTCGGATTCGGGTTATATTAGATCGGTTCAGATATACCCTAAGTAAAATCTAAAATTCAATAGAAAAACATAAAAAATATATACTTATTTATATATAATGGAGTATTTAAGATATTTTAAAAAAATTTAGATACTTATTATTAGATATCATGTTGAAATAAATATGAAATTGAATATTTGAAGTACATAGTTATGTTTTAAATATTTATATTATATATTAATTCGGACATTCGGATCGGGTTGTTCAGATATTTTTCGGGTTTTTTTGGTTTCTGGGTTTTTCGGATTATCCATTCGGATTCGGTTAATAATACTTCGGGTTCGGATATGTTTTGTAACACCCTACAAGATCCATTCGGATATTTTTTAGATTTCGGATTCGGTTCGGATCAGGTTTTTCGGTTCGGGTTCAGTTCGGATTTCGGACTCCGGGTTTTATGCCCATCCCTATGCTAAACATTCAGAGTTCCTACCTCTATTGGACCAAATAGTAGCTTTATAAAATATAATGATTAATATTTAGAATTTAATGTACTGTAAAATCCAGTTATTGAATATTAAAAATTATTGTTTATTAAATTCAAAAAATAAAAATAATTACCATTAGGTTTTTAATAATCTAAATTCTACAATGCTGTTTGTGATCAAATTTCTGCATCTATATAGATTTATTATAATTTTATTTGTATTTAGAGTTTTTGTTTTGAAATAATTTTATTAAATAAGTTTATTTGTATTTTGATGACAATATTTTATATTTTGTTATTTTTATAGTAGCAACTACACCGGCGACTCCCGAGAAATTGATCGCAGCGACACCGTTTTCATTCCTTTACTTTTTATTTGCCGTGGTTAACGTTGAATTTTTAGTCGCTTGTATCTGACGCAGCGACACAATACCGAACAGGGCATGATCGTGACATCACTTATAATGGGACCAAAAGATAGACGAGGGAACCTACACCATCCAGTTTAATCGGTTCTGGGAAGATGAAACATGGTCACCTCCTCTAAATGATGGATCATCAAAGTTGATCAAGCTTCTTAATGATTGATTGTTGCTGCCATTTTGTTGCAAATAGGAAGGGTGAGAGAGATTGTCACTGGAATCGAGTAACAAGAATGGAGAAGTGGAGGCAGTGGAAGCCATGGCAGTTGCTCCGACCGGAAGTGGATGGTTATGTGTTCCTTCGTAGGTTGTTATCAATATCGACATGTCTTCTAAACACCTTTGCACCTTCACAAATGCATACAACTCTCTTTTATAACTATGTACACACATTGCATACAAAGACAAAACTATATATAGACATAACAAATAGAATCATGACATGTGGTTTACTGATTTATAATATGTAGTGTCATCACATTATGCATTTTCAAATCTAGTAAATAAAATATTAAAATTTCTGTTATTTTTGTAAACAAAATAATAAACTTGGTTATGTAGTATATTTTCTTATAATACCCTAGAATTTGAAGGCATGTGCATTTGAACTTTCTCGCAGAGCTTACCTGTTTCCTAACGGGACATCCTGGAGCCACGGTGCATCTGTAATAAGCTCTTGGACATGGATTCCCTTTCGCGGTTTTTTGGCCGTACTTTCTCCATTGGCATCCATCATTCATCTACACATATGATACATATACAAAAATTTCTAAAGTTTCATATTACTATTCTCCAAGTTGAGTCTAAGATCGGAGATATAAAGAAACTCACCGTTGGAGTGTCACATCTGGCTCTCACAGATACCCTGGCCTTTCTATTACCCGGAGAAGACGTTATGACACGTTGCGTGTTAATATCTTGTCCATGGACTATGTTGCTCCTATTGTATATTTGCTTGTTATTAGACTCAGCTTCTTTCTTCTCGTCTTGTTTCTGCTTTTTCGGCAAAGAAAGTGAAATCCCTAATTCTCCGTCTACCAAATTCAAGGAATCATATCTTTCCACTCCTCTTTTCCAGTCCTTAGCTTGTTCTCCAAGGAACGTTTCAAAATCCTAAGTTAAAAAGATATCAAGTTATCTATACGTATTGAAGTGTTAACTATCAGACTACTTGTGAAATTAATATGTATGAAAAGACGATATTCTCTCTCACCATCTTGTTGGTTTGATCGATAACCGGGAATTTCATTTCGAGCTGGTGATAATCTTGAAGGGTTTTCTCTACAAGCTTCCTCAACCTCTTATTCTCCTCTTTCACATGTTCCATCTCGATCTGCACCTGCAAGAGCTGATATCCATCCATGGATATTAACATATTATCACACAAAATGTTCTGATGTCTATTTCGACGTATCGTAAGTACCTCTTCACGTTCTTTTTCTTCTTCTCGGATTCTTGAACTTAAACAAGAATCTTCAATTTTGTCTTCTTTCACCATTTTTTCATCTTTATTTTCACTAGCATCTTCTTCTTCTTCTTCCCTCTCACAGCTGTGTTTTGATCTTTCATCTTTCTCTTTCTCTAACTTGAGAGAAAGATCCATGCCCATTAATAGAGATGGAATTCAGATCTCTGTACTTGTTTTAAAACTTTGAAGTTTGAAGTGCTAAAGTCAAATTCCATTTTTTTGAACAGAACTTCGTTTACTATTTGTATTATTCACTCTCGTACGCATCTAAAGCTTGCTTTTGACTTTCTTTAAATACTCAGTTTATGATTAATACCAATCCTTGTTAACTAATACTTCCTCAGTTTCTAAAAGATTCAACGTTTCAAAAAGATACAGTTTTGTGTTTTCAATGTATTGATTAATAATAAATTTCAAAAAATATAATTGTATTTATTAAAATTTTATTGGTTAAAAATTATGAGGAATAATTCATTAAAAAAACAATGCATTGATAATTACAATTTTATGTTTTTTAATAAGTGTAAAAAACTTAAAATATATATCTTTTAAAAACTGAAGGAGTATAGCACTTGTTTAAGCCTTTAAAAGTAATTAAACCGGAGTTTTTTGCTCAAATTTGGATTAAACCAGAGTTACTATGGATACATTTGGTGGAGTTTCTTTAACATTATAACATAGTTTGTTATAATATCAAAATTTGGGAATTAGGGTCCAGGAAATTTCCCGTCACGTGTATGCTACCATGTGAAATACAGAGGACCGTCGATGTGTGTATATCTTTTCAACTTGTAAATGATGTGTTTTAACTTTTAAACTAAATAGAGCTTAATCCGCGCAGTATTTATTTTTATTTAGAAAATAAAATGCTTACACATAATAACCATATTAATTAAATGAAATCTAAAAAATATGTAAGATTAGGTGATAAATGTAACTTTTAAATTTGAAAAGTGATTTAAACTATATGGTAGAAAAAATCAAATTAAATAAATAGTTCTGATTATATTTTGGACATGAATTATTAAATTTATCCGAAATTAAACTATTAATTAGACAAAGTGTAAAAGATGAAATTAGAAACTCTAAGTAATCAATTAAAAAGAAATATAAGAAGATTTTTGTACTTATATTTTAATAGAATAGATGCATAGTTCAAAACGTACAAGCGTATACTATTCCATTCAACACAACATGAGGGCCTTAAATCAAAGCTTCCAAAGATATATAGCGAGCGAACTGGATTTTAAGTAATGAGTCTATTATCTTGAATTTTCCTCTCGAAGGGTTCTTGAAATTTTCAACTTCATACACGCTAGGGTGGTGAGGATATATTTTTCTTGAAGTCAATTTTTGTTTGGTGTTATGGAATTGTATTGGCGCGCAGCCCTCATGCTAGGGTAGTGAGGATTATTAATACGATCTTCGTGCAACTTCTTAGGAAAAGTCAGTTAACGTGATGGATGTTAAAAGACGTTGCAAAGTCCTTATCTTTTGTTTCTAGATCTCACTACTTTATTTATTGTTTCTACTTTCTAGATCTCACTATTTTATCAAAAGGCCAATCCTAAAATTTGGGCTACAGAAAATTTATACAAAAAATTAATAATATTATTTAACAGTTTATTGATTTATGTTTTTTTTTTTGCCAACTAAGATTTTATTATGGACTTAAAAGCCCAGAAACGAGTATACACAAACAAAACACAAACATAAAAGCCCAAAACCCAGGACAGTTAAAGGAGACAATCCATGGGCCGAAGCCCAGTCTCCAAACTTACGCGGCGCGTCAAACCACGCGTCAAAGAACACGCATGGACGCACACGTGTTAAAACCACATCATCATCGATACACGCGTCTCACTTCCATCGAGTCACGACCCACCGACCGAGGCCGACATCGGAGAAAACGAAGCAAACTGCTGCTTCGCCGGGTCTCTCCGGAGCCAGAACCACCGCATCGAACAACATCGATACCGGAGCTCAAACTAAGCAGAGATCATCATCGGGACAGTCCCGAGATCGCCTCCCGAGCCTCCAGATCCATCTTCTTCTCCCCTAGGCTTCCTTCGTCGGAGAGCTTCACTGAGACTAAACGGGATCTCATCCCGAAGCGAAGCCACCCGAAACACCAAATCCCTAATCGGACTCTCCGATTAGCCAAACAAAAGAACCGCCGGCGAGAACAAAACCACCGCACGGCACCAGAACCTTAAGCCGACCGTTTACCCCTTGTAGTAGGTACAACGTCGGAGACAGAGCCGACCGGCCACCGAAAGAATGATGCGCCGCCGGAAGTAGGTGATAACTCCTAAAAAAAACTAAACAAGAAAAAAAAAACAGTAGAAGCGGACAGGCCGGACCGGCGGTGGCTGTGGAAGTCCACCCCGCCGGCCGGAAACTTTAAACTCGTCGGTTGTGTCTAGAGAGAAGGCGGAGCCAAAATTTGTAGAGAGAGGTTTTTTGTTTTTTGATTTATGTTTTATATAAACATTAACCCCATAAAATTTTAGAAAACATATGCCGATATGAACTGATTGTTTGGCTGGTTATTTTATTTTGCTTTCGTCACCCAGATTATTTTAACTTTAAATAATCGAATTGTTTTTTAGTATCAAAAAAAAAAAAATATATATATATTATATATATATATATGCCGACATCTTATTTGTCTATATGCTCCAAACCGACCTATCTAGGAGACATGTGTAGTGTAGCATA